>NC_056730.1:170548150-170606826 GCF_019279795.1 Protopterus annectens | reverse complement strand
TAAATTGATTTATTTGCGTTGCATTGAATGCTATCTAGCTGGAACTTGTGGCTCTATTTTTTCAGTTAATGCTTGTCAGAATTTAGTGCTAGATAGAATTCCTGCATAGCCCATAATAAGTAGGGGAAGTTTCACTTCATGGATATTAGAATTCTGCCTTATCTAAATGGTACATTTTGGATTATTTTCTGCTTAAACTCTGAGGTTTGGCCCGCTAAGACCTACCTGCAATCAACTGGATGTATAAGTAAATTTAAATAAATCTTTATCTGCACTTTTTTCAAATGATACAGCATTTGAATTGATTTATTTGTGTTGCATTGAATACTATCTACTTGGAAGTTGTGGCTCTGTTTTTTCAGTTACTGCTTGTTAGACTTCAGTGCTAGTTAGAATTCCTACATAACAAGTGATAAGTGGGGGAAGTTTCACTTCATTGATATTCGGTTTCTGCCTTATATGAGAGGTACATTTTAGATTATTTTGTGCATAAACTCAGAGTATTGGCTGGCTAAGACCTACCTGCAATCAACTGGATGTATAAGTGAATTTGAATAAATCTTTATCTGCACTTTTTTCAAATGGTACAGCATTTGAATTGATTTATTTGTGTTGCATTGAATACTATCTACCTGGAAGTTGTGGCTCTGTTTTTTCAGTTAATGCTTGTTAGACTTCAGTGATAGTTAGAATTCCTGCATAGCCAGTGATAAGTGGGGGAAGTTTTACTTCAATGATATTCGGGTTTTGCCTTATATAAATGGCACATTTTGGATTATTTTCTGCTTAAACTCTGAGCTTTTGCCGGCTAAGTCCTACCTGCAATCAACTTGACATATAAGTGAATTTAAGTAAATCTTTATCTGCACTTTTTTCAAATAATACCGCATTTAAATTGATTTATTTGTGTTGCATTGAATACTTTCTAGCTGGAAGTTCTGGCTCTGTTTTTTCACTTAATGCTTGTTAGAATTTAGTGCTAGTTAAAATTCTTGCATAGCCAGTGATAAGTGGGAGAAGTTTCACTTCATTCATATTCGGTTTCTGCATTATATAAGTGGTACATTTTGGATTATTTTTTGCTGATACTCTGAACTTTGGCTGGCTAAGACCTCCCTGCATTCAACTGGATGACGAAGTGAATTCAAGTAAATCGTTATCTGCACTCTTTTCAAATGATACAGCATTTGAACTGATTTATTTGTGTTGCATTGAATATTATCTACCTGGAATTTGTGGCTCTGTTTTTTAAGTTAATCCTTGTTAGACTTTAGTGCTAGTTAGAATTCCTGCATAGCCAGTGATTAGTGGGGGAAGTTTCACTTCAATGATATTCAGTTTCTGCCTTATATAAGTGGTACATTTTGGATTATTTTCTGCTTAAACTCAGAGCTTTTGCCGGCTAAGACCTACCTGGAATCAACTGGATGTATAAGTGAATTTAAGTAAATCTTTATCTGCATTTTTTTCAAATAAGACAGCATGTAAATTGATTTATTTGCGTTGCACTGAATACTATCTAGCTGGATGTTGTGGCTGTGTTTTTTCAGTTAATGCTTGTTAGAATTTAGTGCTAGTTAGAATTCCTGCATAGCCAGTGATAAGTGGTGGAAGTTTCTCTTCATTGATATTCGGTTTCTACCTCATATAACTGCTACATTTTGGATTATTTACAGCGTAAACTCTGAGATTTGGCCAGTTAAGACCTACATGCAATCAACTGAACATATAAGTGAATTTAAGTAAATCTTTATCTGCACTTTTTTCAAATAATAAAGCATTTAAATTCATTTATTTGTGCTGCATTGAATACTATCTAGCTGGAAGTTGTGGCTCTGTTCTTTTAGTTAATGCTTGTTAGAATTTAGTGCTGGTTAGAATTCCTGCATAGCCAGTGATGTGTGAAAAGTTTCATTTCATTGATATTCAGTTTCTGCCTTATATAAGTGGTACATTTTGGAATATTTTCAGCTTAAACTCTGACCTTTTGCTGGCTAAGACATACCTGCAATCAGCTGGATGTATAAATGAATTTAAGTAAATCTTTATCTGCACTTTTTTCAAATGATACAGCATTTGAATTAATTTATTTGTGTTGCATTGAATACTATCTACATGGAAGCTGTGGCTATGTTTTCTCAGTTAATGCTTGTTAGACTTTATTACTAGTTAGAATTCCTGCATAGCCAGTGATTAGTGGTGGAAGTTTCACTTCAATGATATTCACTTTCTGCCTTATATAAGTGGTACATTTTGGATTATTTTCTGCTTAAACGCTGAGCTTTTGCTGGCTAAGACCTACCTGCAATCAACTGGCTGTATAAATGAATTTAAGTAAATCTTTATCTGCACTTTTTTCAAATAATACAACATTTAAATTGATTTATTTTTGTTGCACTGTATAATATCTAGCTGGACATTGTGGCTCTGTTTTTTTCAGTTAATGCTTGTTAGAAATTAGTGCTAGTTAGAATTCCTGCATAGCCAGTGATGTGTTGGAAGTTTCACTTCATTGATATTCAGTTTCTGCCTTATATAAGTTGTACATTTTGGATTATTTTCTGCTTAAACTCTGAGCTTTGGCTGACTAAGACCTACCTACAATCAACTGGATGTATAAATGAATTTACGTAAATCTTTATCTGTACTTTTTTCAAATGATACATCATTTGAATTGATTTATTTGTGTTGCATCGAATACTGTCTACCTGGAAGTTGTGGCTCTGTTTTTTCAGTTAATGCTTATTAGACTTTAGTGCTAGTTAGAATTCCTGCACTGCCCGGGATTAGAGGGGGAAGTTTCACTTCAATGATATTCGGTTTCTGACTTATATAAGTGGTACATTTTGGATTATTTTCTGATTAAACTCTGAGCTTTTGCTGGCTAAGACCTACCTGCAATCAACTGGATGTATAAGTGAATTTAAGTAAATCTTTATCTGCACTTCTTTTCAAATAATACAGCATTTAAATTGATTTATTTGTGTTGTATAGAATACTATCTAGCTGGAAGTTGTGGCTCTTTTTTCTCAGTTAATGCTTCTTAGAATTTAGTGCTAGTTAGAATTCCTGCATAGCGGGTAATAAGTAGGGAAAGTTTCACTTCAATGATATTCAGTTTCTGCCTTATATAAATGGTATATTTTGGATTATTTTCTGCTTAAACTCTGAGTTTTGGCTGACTAAGACCTACTTGCAATCAACAGGATGTATAAGTGAATTTAAGTAAATCTTTATCTGAACTTTTTTCAAATTATACAGCATTTGATTTGATTAATTTGTGTTACAGTGAATACTATCTACCTGGAAGTTGTGGCTCTGTTTTTTCAGTTAATGCTTGTTAGACTTAAGTGCTAATTAGAATTCCTGCATAGCCTGTGCTTAGTGGGGGAAGTTTCACTGCAATGATATTCGGTTTCTGACTTATATAAGTGGTACATTTTGGATTATTTTCTGCTTAAATTCTGAGCTTTTGCCGGCTAAGACCTACCTGCAATCAACTGGATGTATAAGTGAATTTAAGTAAATCTTTATCTGCACTTCTTTTCAAATAATACAGCATTTAAATTGATTTATTTGTGTTGTATTGACTACTATCTACCTGGAAGTTGTGTTTTTGTTTTTTCAGTTAATGCTTTTTAGATTTTAGTGTTAGCTAGAATTCCTGTAGCGGGTAATAAGTAGGGAAAGTTTCACTTCAATGTTATTCGGTTTCTGCCTTATATAAATGGTACATTTTGGATTATTTTCTGCTTAAACTATGAGCTTTGGCTGGCTAAGACCTACCTGCAATCAACTGGATGTATAAGTGAATTTAAGTAAATCTTTATCTACACTTTTTTCAAATGATACAGCATTTGATCTGATTTATTTGTGTTGCATTGAATACTATCTACCTGGAAGTTGTGGCTCTGTTTTTTCAGTTAATGCTTGTTAGACTTTAGTGCTAGTTAGAATTCCTGCATAGCCTGTGATTAGTGGGGGATGTTTCACTTCAATGATATTCATTTTTTGCCTTATATAAGTTGTACATTTTGGATTAGTTTCTGATTAAACTCTTAGCTTTGGCCGGCTAAGACCTCCCTGCAATCAACTGGACATATAAGTGAATTTAAGTAAATCTTTACCTACACATTTTTCAAATAATACAGCATTTAAATTGATTTATTTGTATTGCATTGAGTACTATCTAGTAGTTGCTCTGTTTTTTTCAGTTAATGCTTGTTAGAAATTAGTGCTAGTTAGAATTCCTGCATAGCCAGTGATGTGTGGGAAGTTTGACTTCATTGATATTCGGTTTCTACCTCATATAACTGCTACATTTTGGATTATTTTCAGTTTAAACTCTGAGCTTTGGCCGGCTAAAACCTACCTGCAATCAACTGAACAAGTAATTCTTTATCTGCACTTGTTTTAAATAATACAACATTTAAATTCATTTATTTGTGCTGCATTTAATACAATCTAGCTGGAAGTTGTGGCTCTGTTTTTTTAGTTAATGCTTTTTAGAAATTTAGTGCTGGTTAGAATTCCTGCATAGCCAGTGATGCGTGGGTAGTTTCACTTCATTGATATTTGGTTTCTGCTTTATATAAGTGGTACATTTTGCATTATTTTCTGCTTAAACTCTGAGCTTTGACCGGCTAAGACCTACCTGCAATCAACTGGACCTATAAGTGAATTTAAGTAAATCTTTGTCTGCACTTTTTTCAAAAAAAACAGCATTTAAATTGATTTATTTGTGTTGCATTGTATACTATCTAGCTGGAAGTTGTGGCTCTGTTTTTTTTCTGTTAATGCTTGTCAGAATGTATCGCTAGTTGGAATTCCTGCATAGCCAGTGATAAGTCGGGGAAGTTTCACTTCATTGATATTCGGTTTCTACCTCTTATAACTGGTACATTTTGGATTATTTTCAGCTTACACTCTGAGCTTTGGCCAGCTAAGACCTACCTGCAATCAATTGAACGTATAAGTGAATTTAAGTAAATGTTTATCTGCACTTCTTTCAAATAATACAGCATTTAAATTGATTTATTTGTGTTGCATTGAATACTATCTAACTGGAAATTGTGACTCTGTTTTTTCAGTTAATGCTTGTTATAATTTAGTTCTTGTTAGAATTCCTGCATAGCCGGTAATAAGTAGGGGAAGTTTCACTTCATTGATATTCGGTTTCTGCCTTATATAAATGGTACATTTTGGATTATTTTCTGCTTAAACTCTGAGCTTTTGCCAGCTAAGACCTACCTGCAATCAACTGGATATATAAATGAATTTAAGTAAATCTTTATCTGCACTTTTTTCTAATAATACAGCATTTAAATTGATTTATTTATGTTGCACTGAATAATATCTAGCTGGACGTTGTGGCTCTGTTTTTTCAGTTAATGCTTGTTAGAATTTAGTGCTAGTTAGAATTCCTGCATAGCCAGTGATTAGTGGGGGAAGTTTCACTTCAATGATATTCAGTTTCTGCCTTATAAAAGTGGTACATTTTAGATTATTTTCTGCTTAAACTCTGAGCTTTTGCCGGCTAAGACATACCTGCAATAAACTGGATAATTAAATGAATTTAAGTAAGTCTTTATCTGCACTTTTTTCAAATAATACAGCATTTAAATTGATTTACTTCTGTTGCACTGAATAATATCTAGCTGGACGTTGTGGCTCTGTTTTCTCGGTTAATGCTTGTTAGAATTTAGTGCTAGTTAGAATTCCTGCATAGCCAGTGATAAGTGGGGGAAGTTTCATTTCAATGATATTTGGTTTCTGACTTATATAAATGGTATATTTTGGATTATTTTCTGCTTAAACTCTGAGCTTTTGCCGGCTAAGACCTACCTGCAATCAACTGGATGTATAAGTGAATTTAAGTAAATCTTTATTTGCACTTCTTTTCAAATAATACAGCATTTAAATTGATTTATTTGTGTTGTATTGAATACTATCTAGATGGAAGTTGTGGCTCTGTTTTTTCAGTTAATGCTTGTTAGACTTTAGTGCTAGTTAGAATTCTGGTAGCGGGTAATAAGTTGGGAAAGTTTCACTTCAATGTTATTCGGTCTCTGCCTTATATAAATGGTACATTTTGGATTATTTTCTGCTTAAACTCTGAGCTTTGGCTGGCTAAGACCTACTTGCAATCAATTGGACATATAAGTGAATTTAAGTAAATCTTTATCTGCACTTTTTTCAAATGATACAGCATTTGATCTGATTTATTTCTGTTGCATTGAATACCATCTACCTGGAAGTTGTGGCTCTGTTTTTTCAGTTAATGCTTGTTAGACTTTAGTGCTAGTTAGAATTCCTGCATAGCCTGTGATTAGTGGGGGATGTTTCACTTCAATGATATTCGTTTTTTGCCTTATATAAGTGGTACATTTTGGATTATTTTCTGCTTAAACTCTGAGCTTTTTCTGACTAAGACCTACCTGCAATCAACTGGATGTAAAAATGAATTTAAGTAAATCTTTATTTGCACTTTTTTCCAATAATATAGCATTTAAATTGATTTATTTGTTTTGCACTGAATAATATCTAGTTGGAAGTTGTGGCTCTGTTTTTTCAGTTAATGCTTGTTAGAATTTACTACTAGTTAGAATTCCTGCATAGCCTGTGATTAGTGGGGGATGTTTCACTTCAATGATATTTGGTTTTTGCCTTATATAAGTGGTACATTTTGGATTATTTTCTGCTTAAACTCTTAGCTTTGGCCGGCTAAGACCTCCCTGCAATCAACTGGACATATAAGTGAATTTAAGTAAATCTTTATCTGCACTTTTTTCAAATAATACAGCATTTAAATTGATTTATTTGTATTGCATTGAGTACTATCTAGCTGGAAGTTGTTGCTCTGTTTTTTTTCAGTTAATGCTTGTTAGAAATTAGTGCTAATTAGAATTCCTGCATAACCAGTGATGTGTGGGAAGTTTCATTTCATTGATATTCAGTTTCTGCCTTATATAAGTGGTACATTTTGGATTATTTCCTGCTTAAACTCTGAGCTTTGGCCGGCTAAGACCTACTTGCAATCAACTAAACGTATAAGAGAATTTAAGTAAATCTTTATCTGCACTTTTTTCAAATAATACAGCATTTAAATTGATTTGTTTGTGTTGCATTGAATACTTTCTAGCCGGAAGTTGTGGCTCAGTGTTTTCAGTTAATTCTTGTTAGAATTTAATGCTAGTCAAAATTCCTGCATAGCCAGTGATAAGTAGAGGAACTTTCACTTCATTGATATTCAGTTTCTGCCTTATATAAGTGGTAAAGTTTGGATTATTTTCTGCTTAAACTCTGAGCTTTGGCAGGCCAAGACCTACCTGTAATCAACTGGATGTATAAGTGAATTTAAATAAATCTTTATCTGTACTTTTTTCAAATAATACAGCATTTAAATTGATTTATGCGTGTTACATTGAATACTATCTTGCTGGAAGTTGTTGCTCTGTTATTTCAGTTAATGCTTGTTAGAATTTAGTTCTAGTTAGTATTCCTGCATAGCCAGTGATAAGTGGGGGAAGTTTCACTTCATTGATATTCAGTTTCTGTCTTATATCAGTGGTAAATTTTGGATTATTTTCTGCTTAAACTCTGAGCTTTGGCCATCTAAGACCTACCTGCAATCAACTGGATGTATTAGTGAATTTAAGTAAATTTTTATCTGCACTTTTTTCAAATAATGCAGCATTTACATTGATTTTTTTTGTGTTGCGTTGAATACTATCTAACTGGAAGTTTTGGCTATGTTTTTTAAGTTAATGCTTGTTAGAATTTAGTGCTAGTTAGAATTCCTGCATAGCCAGTAATAAGAGGGGGGAGTTTCACTTCATTGCTATTCAGTTTCTGCCTTATATAAGTGTTACATTTTGGATTATTTTCTGCTTAAACTCTAAGCTTTGGCTGGCTAAGACCTACCTGCAATCAACTGGATGTATAAGTGAATTTAAGTAAATCTTTATCTGCACTTTTTTTAAATAATACAGCATTTGAATTGATTTATTTGTGTTGCATTAAAAGCTATCTAGCTGGACGTTGTGGCTCTGTTTTTTCAGTTAATGCTTGTTAGAATTTAGTGCTAGTTAGAATTCCTGCATAGCCTGTGATTAATGGGGAAAGTTTCACTTCAATGATATTCATTTTTTGCCTTATATAAGTGGTACATTTTGGATTATTTTCTGCTTAAACTCTGAGCATTTGCCGGCTAAGATGTACCTGCAATCAACTGGATGTATCAATGAATTTAAGTAAATCTTTATCTGCACTTTTTTCAAATAATATAGCATTTAAATTGATTTATTTGTGTTGCACTGAATAATATCTAGCTGGACGTTGTGGCTCTGCTAAGATGTACCTGCAATCAACTGGATGTATCAATGAATTTAAGTAAATCTTTATCTGCACTTTTTTCAAATAATATAGCATTTAAATTGATTTATTTGTGTTGCACTGAATAATATCTAGCTGGACGTTGTGGCTCTGTTTTTCAGTTAATGCTTGTTAGAATTTAGTGCTAGATAGAATTCCTGCATAGCCAGTTATAAGTGGGGGAAGTTTCACTTCATTCATATTGGTTTCTGCCTTATATAAGTAGTACATTTTGGATTATTTTCTGCTTAAACTCTTAACTTTGTCCAGCTAAGACCTCCCTGCAATCAACTGGGCATATAAGTAAATTTAAGTAAATCTTTATCTGCACTTTTTTCAAATAATACAGCATTTAAATTGATTTATTTGTATTGCATTGAGTACTATCTAGCTGGAAGTTAGTGCTCTGTTTTTTTCAGTTAATGCTTGTTAGAAATTAGTGCTAGTTAGAATTCCTGCATAGCCAGTGATGTGTGTGAAGTTTCACTTCACTGATTTTTGGTTTCTGCCTTATATAAGTGGTACATTTTGGATTATTTTCAGCTTACACTCTGAGCTTTGGCCGGCTAAGACCTACCTGCAATCAACTGAACGTATAAGTGAATTTAAGTAAATCTTTATCTGCACTTTTTTCAAATAATACAGCATTTAAATTGATTTACCAGAAAGGCTCATCCAGACTCTGCTACACTTTGCTGTGAAGGAAAGGTTAGTTTGCTGTTATTTTTTGTATTTCTGTATTGCCTTTCTATATTTTGAATACTGTAGTTTGTTTTCTTTACCTTGTGTTTTGCTTGCATTCTGTTTCAACAGCATATTAAAACTTCAAAAGAGACCACAGCTCTCTCTGTTCTGAGTCAGGCAGAAATAAGAACTGATTAATTAAGGACTCATTCATAAGACAGAAGAGGTCACTTAAGGTTAATCACTTGTTAACAGAGGAGGTGGAGCTAGGAACTAAAATTTCTATTTAAGGAGTAAACTAAAACATTTCAGAGCTTTACCAGAAAGGCTCATCCAGACTCTGCTACACTTTGCTGTGAAGGAAAGGTTAGTTTGCTGTTATTTTTGTATTTCTGTATTGCCTTTCTATATTTTGAATACTGTAGTTTGTTTTCTTTACCTTGTGTTTTGCTTGCATTCTGTTTTAACAGCATATTAAAACTTCAAAAGAGACCACAGCTCTCTCTGTTCTGAGTCAGGCAGAAATAAGAACTGATTAATTAAGGACTCATTCATAAGACAGAAGAGGTCACTTAAGGTTAATCACTTGTTAACAGAGGGGTGGAGCTAGGAACTAAAATTTCTATTTAAGGAGTAAACTAAAACATTTCAGAGCTTTACCAGAAAGGCTCATCCAGACTCTGCTACACTTTGCTGTGAAGGAAAGGTTAGTTTGCTGTTATTTTTGTATTTCTGTATTGCCTTTCTATATTTTGAATACTGTAGTTTGTTTTCTTTACCTTGTGTTTTGCTTGCATTCTGTTTTAACAGCATATTAAAACTTCAAAAGAGACCACAGCTCTCTCTGTTCTGAGTCAGGCAGAAATAAGAACTGATTAATTAAGGACTCATTCATAAGACAGAAGAGGTCACTTAAGGTTAATCACTTGTTAACAGAGGGGTGGAGCTAGGAACTAAAATTTCTATTTAAGGAGTAAACTAAAACATTTCAGAGCTTTACCAGAAAGGCTCATCCAGACTCTGCTACACTTTGCTGTGAAGGAAAGGTTAGTTTGCTGTTATTTTTGTATTTCTGTATTGCCTTTCTATATTTTGAATACTGTAGTTTGTTTTCTTTACCTTGTGTTTTGCTTGCATTCTGTTTTAACAGCATATTAAAACTTCAAAAGAGACCACAGCTCTCTCTGTTCTGAGTCAGGCAGAAATAAGAACTGATTAATTAAGGACTCATTCATAAGACAGAAGAGGTCACTTAAGGTTAATCACTTGTTAACAGAGGGGTGGAGCTAGGAACTAAAATTTCTATTTAAGGAGTAAACTAAAACATTTCAGAGCTTTACCAGAAAGGCTCATCCAGACTCTGCTACACTTTGCTGTGAAGGAAAGGTTAGTTTGCTGTTATTTTTGTATTTCTGTATTGCCTTTCTATATTTTGAATACTGTAGTTTGTTTTCTTTACCTTGTGTTTTGCTTGCATTCTGTTTTAACAGCATATTAAAACTTCAAAAGAGACCACAGCTCTCTCTGTTCTGAGTCAGGCAGAAATAAGAACTGATTAATTAAGGACTCATTCATAAGACAGAAGAGGTCACTTAAGGTTAATCACTTGTTAACAGAGGGGGTGGAGCTAGGAACTAAAATTTCTATTTAAGGAGTAAACTAAAATATTTCAGAGCTTTACCAGAAAGGCTCATCCAGACTCTGCTACACTTTGCTGTGAAGGAAAGGTTAGTTTGCTGTTATTTTTTGTATTTCTGTATTGCCTTTCTATATTTTGAATACTGTAGTTTGTTTTCTTTACCTTGTGTTTTGCTTGCATTCTGTTTTAACAGCATATTAAAACTTCAAAAGAGACCACAGCTCTCTCTGTTCTGAGTCAGGCAGAAATAAGAACTGATTAATTAAGGACTCATTCATAAGACAGAAGAGGTCACATAAGGTTAATCACTTGTTAACAGAGGGGGTGGAGCTAGGAACTAAAATTTCTATTTAAGGAGTAAACTAAAACATTTCAGAGCTTTACCAGAAAGGCTCATCCAGACTCTGCTACACTTTGCTGTGAAGGAAAGGTTAGTTTGCTGTTATTTTTTGTATTTCTGTATTGCCTTTCTATATTTTGAATACTGTAGTTTGTTTTTTTACTTTGTGTTTTGCTTGCATTCTGTTTTAACAGCATATTAAAACTTCAAAAGAGACCACAGCTCTCTCTGTTCTGAGTCAGGCAGAAATAAGAACTGATTAATTAAGGACTCATTCATAAGACAGAAGAGGTCACTTAAGGTTAATCACTTGTTAACAGAGGGGTGGAGCTAGGAACTAAAATTTCTATTTAAGGAGTAAACTAAAACATTTCAGAGCTTTACCAGAAAGGCTCATCCAGACTCTGCTACACTTTGCTGTGAAGGAAAGGTTAGTTTGCTGTTATTTTTGTATTTCTGTATTGCCTTTCTATATTTTGAATACTGTAGTTTGTTTTCTTTACCTTGTGTTTTGCTTGCATTCTGTTTTAACAGCATATTAAAACTTCAAAAGAGACCACAGCTCTCTGTTCTGAGTCGGGCAGAATTTTTCCTCCCTCCCACCCATTTAAGTTGTCTTGTTAAATACCACTGTCTTTCTAGTTGCCCGCCTCTTATGTTAATCTGACCATATATCTCATTTCTCTCTACTTTCACTGGCTTATGTGAGTAATCACAAAACCATCACTTTTGAAATCCCACCCCTTCAATTATTTAAATTTATTGGCCATCCTACAGTATTTCATAGTACCAAAATACAAAAGTAACCACCCTTTCAGTCCATCTTGCTGTTTTAAAAATAGTAACTCTGCACTAAACCTTAACTTTTTAAACAGGTAAAACTCAAGTTACCTACTTTCATATCTAACTTCTCTAGTGCACACTGCAGAGTGCATTCTTTTCAATCTTACCTTTAAGCATCCCTGTTACTAGCACTTTCTCTAATACCTAAAAGATCATCTCTACTTGACTCCAAGTAGACTTTTCTCTATCTGTTAAACCTAGCACTTGCTCCTACAGTACTTATTACCTTGATACGGCACTCTTATAGATAGCACCCCAAAAGGCAAACCCCATTTCTCGGTCACCCACGTCCCCGAATCTCTTTTAAAGTTTTTGTCTAGTCCTTCTAGCATGTCGAGGGATCAGTTGCTAGTGTCCTCTCCTGCTCAGCTGGTGAACCTGGGAATATTGAGGCAATGTTACAATTGCCTCATGTACACAGACAACCCTCTCCTCCTCCCACAAAACACAAATACATGCGAGAGATGCAACTATACGGCCAAACTGGAGGCTGAGCTCTCTCAACATAGGACTGGCAAGACCAGTCAGGAGGAGAAGGTTACCACACACACTATAGACCCAGTCTCACATAGTACCATCACAACCTCAAATCATACACATAAACACACAAAGACATACTCGCGGCTCTGATCAAAAATCTACCAAAACAGCAGAGGCCACCAAAGCAGACACCCAAACAACCACCACCTCAGAACACAACGCCTGCAACACATAGACCTCACAGTCAGAGTGTCAAACAGTCACAGCCCTTAAGGCCAAACACAATGCCAGACACACTAGTCATTGGTGACTCCATAGTCAGACACACTGACGTCCGCTCACCAGACTGAGTAAGGAGAAGGTCACAGTAAGCTGCCTGTCGGGCGCTAGAATCCGCCACATAACGCAAGCACTCAGGTCTCTCAACAGCAGGTACAAATACGACTCAGTCATTGTCCACGCTGGTGTAAACGACCTGAGACATATCTCCTTGGACTACATGAAAAGAGACATTGAGGAGCTCTCTGATTATGTAGCCCAGGCAGGTATGACCCTGACCTTGAGCAGTATCCTACCTTCACCAAGAATGATGCCACAATACAGAGATAAGATGATCAGCTTTAACAATTGGCTTAAACTCTGGTGTCATTCAAAGGGGATCCAATGTCTGTCTGCCTGGGATGACATGCTGGAAAAGCCACGCTGCTTAAGGGACGGCTTGCACCTGTCACCCTGGGATTCCAGATATTGGCAAAGGCTCTTGCCACCCCATAGTGCCTTTTTAGGCAAGGCTCAAATTCTAAACCTACCACCCTAGAACACAAAAGGAAAAAACTAAGGGTAATGCTGCTCAATGCCAGAAGTCTAAATCTCAAAATGCACGCACTCGAGGCCCTTCTCAGTATGGAGAACATCAATGTCTGTGCAGTGACAGAAACCTGGTTCAAGGCTCCTGAGAGCACCCCAGCACTATCAGGTTTTACCTCTTATCATGCCCGGCCCCAAAATCCAGACAATACCAAGAAAGGAGGGGGGGTATCCATATTCATCAAGGACACCCACACCTCAAGACTGGTGGCAACGCACGATGCATCGGAGACCATCCAGGTGCAATTAACCATAGGCAAGACTGCTCTGCAAATTGTAGCATGTTACAGGCCACCCTCACAAACTCAGGAACCTCACATGGCCTTCCTGAGAACACTAGAGGGGATAAATGTATCACCAAACACCATCATACTAGGTGACTTCAATTACCCTAATATAGACTGGGAACACTACTCAAGCCCAAACACCCTAGCCCAAAAGTTCCTGGAATTCATAAACTCAAATGCCATGGAACAACTAGTCACCATCCCCACAAGAGGAGAAAACATACTTGATCTCATCATCACGAACATGGGAGCACAATGTTCAACACCGTGAGTATACCCCTCACTGGTGAGATCAGATCACAAACTAATCTCGCTGGAGGTCCTCATCCCACACCCACCTGAAATAAAAAGACCACAGTAAAGAACTTCTCGAAGTCCGACTTCACACTTCTAAAGACTAGTGTGGTCTCCTTTATGGCCCCCGAGCTTGTGGAAAACAGTACTCAAGCCGCTGAATCACTTACAAATGCCTTCTACCAGCACCTGCAGGACTGCATGGATAAGGCAATCCCAAGCAAAACAAAGACTCTTTGTACCAAAGGCAAGCGTCCAGTCTGGTGGACCCCAGCCATAAACAAACTCTACAACAAAGGAGGAAGCTACTACAAGATAGAGCAAAATCCTTAAAAGGTAAGACACCCTTGATCACTATAAGTAAAAACTAAGAGCTCTCATAAAATCATCCAAAGCAAATTTTGAGAGAAAAATAGCTAAAGACTCAAAAGACAATCATAAGGCCTTCTTTAGCTATGTTAGAAACCTGGGAGGAAACTCCCAGATATGCTCAGAACTAGTTCAAAATGATGTGAAGATTACTGATCCTACAGACATTGCCAACATACTGGCTGACAGGTTCAGTGCAAACTCCCCCAAAAGGAGAGATATCTATACCAAGCGATTGCAGCCCCCCAAACATCTCCAACGCCCAAGTGAGAACTGCTCTCTCCAAAGCAAAAAACACAGCATCCATGGGACCTGATGGTGTCCCCGGATGTGTGCTCCACGAACTCAATGAGGAATTAAACCCACAGCTAGGACAGCTGTTTAATCATAGTCTTACCTATGGATATGTACCCAGGGAGTGGCGCACTGCAACTGTGGTCCCACTTCACAAAGGCGGTGCCTCCACCGACCCTGGAAATTACCGGCCCATTAGCTTGACAAGCCTTATCTGCAAAGCCATGGAGAGGATCATAATGGACCTCATAAATAAAGACATAGGGAATTTGCAGACTTTGGATCCATCCCAGTTTGGCTTTGTCAAAGGCAGATCATGCCTTTTAAACTTGGTTGACTTTTTCGAAACAGTCACCAAAGCCATTGATGAGGGAAAGGCAGTCCATACAGCCTACCTCGATCTGGCGAAGGCCTTCGATACAATACCCCACTCGGTATCATTGAAAAACTCATCAGCTTAAATGTTAACCCATACATCACAAGATGGGTTGCAAACTGGCTGAGTGACAGAACCCACAGGGTCAGAGTTGCTGGCGCCATGTCAGACTCAAAGCCTGTCATAAGTGGTGTACCACAGGGCTCAGTCCTGGGCCCACTCTTGTTTGGCATCTACTTTTCCAAAGTACAAGCAAACACAGGAGGGTTATGGCTGACAAAGTTTGCAGATGACTGCAAACTGGCCATAGTAGAAAACACATCTGACACAGATATCCTTCAGAAGGGTCTCACAGAAACGGATAACTGGTGCCAGAGCCATGGCCTAAAGTTAAATGCCAAAAAATGCATAGTCATACCCTTCGGGAAAAACAAGGTTACCCCTAGCTACCAAATAGGTGGCAATCCACTGAGCACAGAAGAAGTTATCAGGGACCTGGGGACCCAGGTTGATAGTAGTCTGTCATTCGACACCCATGTAGCTAAAGTAGTTAGGAAGACCTTCTACATTGCCCACCTTATCATGAAGGTATTCTCATCTAGATCAAGGGAGGTCATAGTCTCCTATACTCATCACTCATCAGACCAATGATTGAGTACAATGCCCCATTTGGAATGTATCTGACCCGACACTTGCAGCAGCTGGAGAGGCCACAAAAGTTCCTCACCAAAAGGATAAAGGGTCTCAAACATCTGTCCTATGCTGCCCGACTGAAAGAACTCCAGCTCTATTCAGTCGCCACTTGCTAAGAGGTGACCTTTGCCTAACATACAAGGCCATGTCAAACCCAGATTTGATGAATATGCTTCACCTCAAAAAATCTAGATCCATCAGAGCCACAAGGGCAGGAGACTTAAACCTCGACACGCCTATTAATAGGACGTGCTGGAGGGATAGATTCATCACCCAAAGACTCCCTATGCTGTGGAATAAAATCCCGGTATATGTGAGGCTGGCCTTGTTCAAGAGAAATCTTGACCAATGGATGGGAGATCGCAGATATACCCCAGGGATTAGCTCAGTGTCACTGCTCGACAGAGGCACAGCAAAATAATGGGTATAGTTCCCCATACTAAAGGGGTGGCGTAAGCCACAAAACTATGGGCTAGGCTTGTAAATGCCCTCGGGCAGATAGCCTAGTATGAACCTATGAACCTATGAACCTATTTATGGGTGTTACATTGAATACTATCTAGCTGGAAGTTGTGGCTCTGTTTTTTCTGTTAATGCTTGTTATACTTTAGTGCTAGTTAGAATTCTTGCATAGCCTGTGATTAGTGGGGGAAGTTTCCCTTCAATGATATTCGTTTTTTGCCTTATATAAGTGGTACATTTTGGATTATTTTCTGCTTAAACTCTGAGCTTCTGCCGGCTAAGACCTACCTACAATCAACTGGATGTATAAGTGAATTTAAGTAAATCTTTATCTGCACTTCTTTCAAATAATGCATCCTTTAAACTGATATATTTGTGTTGCATTGAATACTATCTAGCTAGAAGTTGTGTCTCTGTTTTTTCAGTTAATGCTTGTTAGAATTTTGTGCTAGTTAGAATTCCTGCATAGCCAGTGATAAGTGGGGGAAGTTTCACTTCATTCATTTTCAGTTTCTGTCTTATATAATTGGTACATTTTGGATTATTTTCTGCTTAAACTCAGAGCTTTGGCCATCCAAGACCTACCTGCAATCAACTGGATGTATAAGTGAATTTAAGTAAATTTTTATCTGCACTTTTTTCAAATAATGCAGCATTTAAATTGATTTATTTGTGTTGCATTGAATACTATCTAGCTGGAAGTTGTGGCTCTGTTTTTTAAGTTAATGCTTGTTAGAATTTAATGCTAGTTAGAATTCCTGCATAGCCAGTGATAAGGAGGGGAGTTTCACTTCATTGATATTCTGTTTCTCCCTTATATAAGTGTTACATTTTTTATTATTTTCTGCTTAAACTTTAAACTTTGGCTGGCTAAGACCTACCTGCAATCAACTGGACGTATAAGTAAGTTTAAGTAAATGTTTATCTACATTTTTTTCAAATAATACAGCATTTAAATTGATTTATTTGTGTTGCATTGAATACTATCTAGCTGGAAGTTGTGGCTCTGTTTTTTCAGTTAATGTTTGTTATAATTTAGTGCTAGTTAGAATTCCTGCATAGCCAGTGATAAAGGGGGCAGTTTCACTTCATTGATATTCGGTTTCTGCCTTATATAAGTAGTATATTTTGGATTATTTTCTGCTTGAACTCTGAGCTTTGGCCGGCTAAGACCTACCTGCAATCAACTGGATGTATAAGTGAATTTAAGTAAATCATTATCTGCACTTTTTTCAAATAATTCATTATTTAAATTGATTTATTTGTGTTGCGTTGAATACTGTCTAGCTTGAAGTTGTGGCTGTTTTTTCAGTTAATGCTTTTTAGAATTTAGTGCTAGTTAGAATTCCTGCATAGCCAGTGATACGTAGGGGAAGTTTCACTTCATTGTTATTCGGTTTCTGCCTTATATATGTGTTACATTTTGGAATATTTTCTGCTTAGCCCTGAGCTTTGACCGGCTTAGACCTACCTGCAATCAACTGGACGTATAAGTGAATTTAATTAAATCTTTATCTGCACTTTTTTCAAATACATCATTTAAATTTATTTATTTGTGTTGCATTGAATACTATCTAGCCAGAAGTTGTGGCTCTGTTTTTTTCAGTTAATACTTGTTAGAATTTAGTGCTAGTTAGAATTCCTTCATAGCCAGTGATAAGTGGGGGAAGTTTCACTTCATGGATATTCAGTTTCTGCCTTATAAAAGTGGCACATTTTGGATTATTCTCTGCTTAAACTCTGAGCTTTGTCCTGCTAACTGCAATCAACTGGACATATAAGTGAATTTAAGTTAATCTTTATCTGCACTTTTTTCAAATAATACAGCATTTAAATTTATTTATTTATGCTGGAAGTTGTGGCTCTTTTTTCAGTTAGTTCCCCACCCACCATCCCTGCTTTTATTTTGGTGTTAATCTTGATAGCTTTGAAACTGCTCACCCCTCTTGTAAATTTGCATTTGGATGCTCCTCCTGGGCCCATCTCATTTGTTCACTCAAAAAAATGCACTTTATTCATCTACTTTCACTGTATTTGTGTTTCTTCCTACTTTATTACTTTATTTTGCTTTTGCATCATCTTAAAAGTACTCAGTTGTATTTATTACTGCTTGGTGTAACTATCATTCTAAGCCTTTTGGTTTTAGCACTTGGGCTTCAGACCAGTTGTTTTACATTAAGAAGGTTTGTGGTCTGCACTGTTGTGGCAGGACATGTAGCTTACATCCTTATAAATTTGGAACTGCTGATTGAGGGCTCAGTGTCTGTTATTCTAAAAGTGTATTAGTTCTGGTTTAAGCACTTGGGCTTCAGGCCAGTTATTTTACATTAAGAAGATTTGTGGTCTGCACTCTTGTGAGAGGAGAGGCTGGACCCTGCCCTTCTGAGCTGGGAATTTCTGGTTAAAGGCTTATAGTGCCTGCATATTTGAACTGTTTCTTACTGAAACTGGTGCGCCTTGTTTTCTGTAGCATAGACTAGATCCAGGCCTGCTTAATCTAGCTTTGTTTGTATAACTTGAGCACTAATCAAGGTCTTCTTAAAAGTATTCAATTGTATTTATTACTGCTTGGTAGTAACCTGATTAAAGTTTAGCTATCATTCTAAGCCTTTTGGTTTAAGCACTTGGACTTCAGACCAGTTGTTTTACATTAAGAAGGTTTGTGGCCTGCACTGTTGTGGCAGGACAGGTAGGCTTAGAGTGCCTGCATATATGAACTGTTTCTTACTGAAATTGGTGTGCCTTGTTTCCTGTCGCATAAACTAGATTCAGGCCTGCTGAATCTAGCTTTGTTTGTATAACTTGAGCACTAATCCAGGCCTTCTTTTTTGGAGAAGGTTCCCCTGCACCCCAGTGGCAGGAGTGTGCAGTTAGAACTTATCTGATTGAAGACTACAGGAACAGGACTTAGTTTTGAGATTTTTTTTACTTGTTAATTGGGTAATTTGTTTAAAAGCCTTTTCTGATTGCTTGTAGTCATCTAAAGCTGTTTTAAGTGTATTTTTTACTGTTTTTGCCTTATCTTCTTTAAAAAAATCCTTGTTTCCCACCTTTCTAAGCTAGTATAGTCCAGTTTTCAGGCTAGTGCTGAATTCAGGGCTATGTTAACAGTTTCTGAGTTGCCCATACCTTACTTGGAAAGAAGGAGGTTTCTCTGTTTTCCTGTGAGAGAGGGAGCTTTGAGCAGCCATCTGTCCCTGGAGGAGTGGTTCAAACCCAGAAGTTAGTAGTTTATAGGTCATTTTGGGCTAATTTCTATCTCTTTCATTTCCCTGCTGCAAAAACCACGTTTGCACGGTTTTGCACATCCAGGCAGTGCTGGTTAGCTAGGGCTAAATTATTCCCGGCTCCACCAAGTCTCCTCTTCAGTTTTTCCCTTGAAAGTAGTCTAACTCTCAACCTAAGCACTTAAAAAGCATCCTACAGTCCAGCACTTGCTCAGACCTAATAGCAAGCACTAATATACCCTGACACTTGATTGCCCAGCAGGGCAAGGCTCATTATTCACCCCTCACCAACCAAGTAACTAAGCAGCTCACCCTACTATTGAGGCATGACCAAAGGGCAATTTCAGGTATACTCTCCAGTCGAGCTGGTGAACCTGGGTATCCTGAGGCAATGTTGCAACTGCCTTATGTACACAGACAACCATCTCCTCCTACTACAAAACATTAACATATGCGAGAGATGCAATTATATAGCTAAATTGGAAGCTAAGCTCTCTCCACCCAAGACTGGAACAGGCAGTCATGAGTTGAAGATTAACACTTGCACCACACCTCCAGCCTCACATAGACATACTAAACCAGCACTGGCAAAAAATACACATAAATACATGAAATCATACTCGGAGGCTCTAAATAAAAACCTGCAAAAGCATCAGAGACCTCCAAAGCAGACACCCAAAAAACCTGCAGCTCCCGGCACAAACCAGACAACACATAAAACACAAAATCAATGTGCCGCACAATCACAGCCCTTAAGGCGAAATAACATACCTAACACACTAGTAATAGGCAACTCTATAGTCAGGCACACTGACATCCCACTCACTAAGCTGGACAAGGAGAAGGTTACTGTTAGTTGCCTGTCGGGAGCCAGAATCCGCCACATAACACAAGCACTCAGGTCACTCCAGAACAAGTACAAATATGACTGTCATTGTTCATGTTGGTGTGAATGACCTGGGATGTACCTCCCTGGACTACTTGAAAGGAGACATGGAAGAGCTTTCTGATCATGTAGCCCAGGTGGGTCTGGCCCTGACCCTGAGTAGCATCTTGCCCTCACCAAGAATGATACCGCAGTATAAAGAAAAAAATGATCAGTTTCAATAATTGACTAAGCTTCTGGTGTCATTCAAAGGCGATCCAGTGTTTGTCAGCCTGGAATGACATGCTTGACAAGCCTTGTTGCTTCACAAGAGATGGCTTGCACCTGTCACTCCTAGGCTTCAAATACTGGCCAAGGCTCTTGCTGCCCCCATAGGTCCTTTTTTAGGCAAGGCTCAAAAGTCAAACCCACCTCCATAAACAGCTAAAATAAAAAAATGAGGGTGACGCTACTCAATGCCAGGAGTTTAAATCTTAAAATGCATGCACTTGAATCACTCCTCAGTATGGAGAATGTCAACATCTGTGCAGTAACTGAAACCTGGTTCAAGGCACCACAGAGCACTCCAGCACTACCAGGCTACAACTCATACCACACATTTCGGCCACAGAACATGGACTGAAACAAAAAAGGAGGGGGTGTATCCATATTCATCAAGGATACCCACACCTCCAGGTTAGTGGCGCAGCATGATACCTCTGAGATCATCCATGTGCAACTAACATCGGGCAAATCTGCAATGCAAATTGTGGCCTGCTACAGATCACCCTCCATGACCCAGGACCACCACTCTGCCTTTCTGGAGACACTGGAAAACATGAAGGTCCTACCAAGCACCCTGATATTGGGCAATTTCAATTACCCTACCGTTAACTGGGAAAACTACTCAAGTACAAACTCCCAGGTCCAGCGCTTCCTGGAATTTATCAACTCAAATGTCCTTGATCAGCTGGTAAACTCCCCTACAAGAGGTGAAAACATATTGGACCTGGTCATCACCAACATGGGCGACGGGTGTTCCGCACCGGAGGTCAACCCATCACTGGTTAGATTAGACCATAAACTAATCACTCTGGATGTCCACACCATACCACCACTCCCAACCAAGAAAACCACAGTGAAAAACTTTTCTATAGCAAACTTCACCTTACTTAAGACAGAGGTGGTAAGTTTCACAGCCCCCACACTAAAGGATAACAGTGTCCAAGATGCAGGAACCTTAACAAATGCACTCTATGAGCACCTACAAGGATGCATGGGTCATGCCATCCCTAGCCAAATCAAGACTCACTCCCCTAAGAGAAGGAAACCAGTCTGGTGGACCCCTGCCATAAACAGGCTATACAATAGAAGGAGGAAACTAGTTCAGAAAAAAAGCAAATCCCAAGAAGGAAAGACATCCCTGATCAGTATCAGTAAGAAACTAAGGTCCCTCATAAAATCATCCAAGGCTAACTTCGAAAGAAAAATAGCCAAGGATTTGAAAGATAACCACAAAGCCTTCTTTAGCTATGTCAAGAATCTAAGTGGTAACTCACAGATATGCTCGGAGCTAGTGCAATATAGCACAAAATATACTGAACCTACTGATATTGCCAACATCCTGGCTGATAGATTCAGTGCAAACTTCACCCCCCTTTCACCCCCAAAAGGGTCCACAACAGTACTGGAAAAGTGTAGTGTCCTGGAAATCACAGACATACAGGTGAAAACAGCCCTTTCAAAAGCCAAAAGCACAGCATCAATGGGGCCAGATGGTGTCCCAGGCTGTGTCTTGCACGAACTACAGAACGAACTAACCCCCCACTTAAACAAACTGTTCAACCTCAGCCGCTCCACAGGCTACATGCCCATAGAATAGCAATGGTTATTCCGCTCCACAAAGGAGAGGCCACAACTGATCCTGGTAACTGTCGCCCAATAAGTCTGACTAGCCTGGTCTGCAAGGCTATGGAGTGCATCATCATGGAACTCATTAACAAAGACATTGGGAACCTCCAAACACTTGACCAACCCAGTTTGGCTTTGTTAAGGGCAGATCATGCCTACTAAACCTGGTTGATTTCTTTGAGACAGTCACCAAGGCCATAGATGAAGGGAAGGTGGTTCACACAGCCTACCTTGACCTTGCCAAGGCTTTTGGCACCATTCCCCACTCAGGAATTATAGAAAAACTCACCAGCCTGAACATAAACCCCTACATCACAAGATGGGTTGCCACCTGGCTTACAGACAGAACTCACATGGTAAGAATAGTGGGCTCCAGGTCCAACTCTAAACCAGTCACAAGTGGTGTCCCACAAGGCTCGGTCCTGGGACCCCTACTGTTCAGTATATACTTCTCAAAGGAGGACTATGGCTAACCAAGATTGCCGATGACTGCAAACTGGGAACCAAAATTGACTCTCCGGCTAACACGGACATTCTCCAAAAGAGCCTTACTGAGACGGACACCTGGTGTCAAAGTCATGGTCTCAAGCTAAATGCCAAAAAATGCATAGTCATCCCGTTTGAGAAAAACAAAACACCCATGAATTACCACATAGGTGGCAGCCCCCTTAATACAGAAGAGGTAATAAGAGATCTGGGGACCCAGGTAGATAGTAATCTCTCCTTTGACAATCATATTGCCAAAGTAGTTAGGAAATCCTTCTATGTGGCCTATCTAATTACTAAGGGGTTCACATCTAGAAATAAAGAGGTTATAGTGCCCCTCTACTCGTCACTCATCAGACCCATCATAGAGTACAATGCCCCATTTGGGGTGTACCTCACAAGACACTTCCAATAGCTGGAAAGACCACAAAGGTACCTCACCAAGAGGATTACTGGCCTCAAACATATGTCCTATGCAGCCTGACTGGAAAAACACCAGCTGTACTCAGTGGCATATCACTTACTCAGAGGTGATCTCTGCCTGACTTACAAAGTCATGTCCAACTCAGAATTGATGGACATGCTCCACCTAAAGAAATCCAAATCACTGCGAGCCACTCGCTCTAGTGAGCTAAACCTCACCACAACAATAAATAGAACATGCTGGAGGGATAGATTCCTGTCACAGAGACTCCCCATGCTTTGAAACAAAATTTGTAACTACATTAGGCAATGCCCCTCAGTAACACTCTTCAAGAGGAACCTTGACGAGTGGATGGGTAACAGAAAATACACCCCTGGGATCACTTTATTGGCTCTTCTTGACAGAGGCTCAGTTAATTAATCAATGGGGTGGCGAAAGCTGACACACTCTGGCTAGGCTTATAAATGCCCTCGGGCAGATAGCCTAGTACCTACCTATGAACCTATATGTGTATCTATACCCATCACTATTTACATACATTGCATTTACCCTCATCTTGGAAGAATGGATCATAACTGAAAAGGGGCAGAGAAGGACATCCAGTTTACTTTCATGTCAGCAAGTTTATGAACTTAAAAAGATGAAAATGAATAATCTGGGGTATAGTTTTGCTGACGTATTTCATTCCATTAACATCGCTGTAAAAGCAAAAAGTCCTTAGCTGACTTCTGTATTTCCTTGCAGTTTGTATTTAGTCATTGGAATGTCTGCCAAATTTATAAGAAAATTAACATCAGGCTCCATTGCAGTAGGAAAGCTCAACTACCAACCATGTTTTGTTTCACCACTTCTGCACCTTAAGTGGGAATGGTATTTCTTGGGAAGAGAAGGGAAGCAGGAAAGGGAGGTTGAATACACTAATTTCATAGAAACCCATAACCAGGACAGTATTCTGAGATGTGGGAAATAATCTGGGTACAGAAAAAGCCTAAGGTGGAACCTAATCTTGCTGCAGCATTTTCAGGTTGGAGCCAGGGAATATTACAGAGCATGTGAGTCTTAGTGGAATCGCCTTGTCTAACTGATTAAAGATTGCTGGTCAGTACTTATAGTCAAGCTTCTTAATGGAAGCTGCAATGAGTTTTTGTCTCATTACCTGACAGCGACCGTTTATGTACAGTTATGAGGCCTGCAGACCAGGACACAGACGAGAAGTTTAGCCTACTTGCTCCAGAGCACTGTGTTTTCAACTGACTTGCACAGAGGCAAACACTTGGCAAATAGAGTCTGGGGACCGGGGGAATCAAGCCTTAGATTATAAGGTGTAGCTGGATAACACCTCATTGCCTTATTCCTCAACACTAGATTGAAAACAAAGTTTTCACATATAAAACTTCTCAAACTGCTTAAAGGAAGCTCCAATGAGCTATTTTCTCATTACCTATCAGGTACCATTTTTATGCAGTTATGAGGCATGCAGATCAGGACACAGACAAGACGTTTAGCCTACTTCAGCACAGCACTGTGTTTCTAAGTGACTTGCTCAGAGGCAAACACAGGCTGGGGGAATCAAACTTTAGATCATAAGAGGTAGTTGGATAACACTTCATTGCCTTATTCCTCTACACTAGATAGCAGACAAAATTTTCATATATAAAACTCCTCAAGCTTCTTAAAAGATGCTCCAATCAGTTTTTTTTTTTTCATTACCTATCACGTACCATTTATGTGCAGTTATAAGGCATGCAAACCAAAACAATGACAAGAAGTTTAGCCTACTTCTGTTTTCGAGTGACTTGCTCAGACAGGCAGGGAGGAACCCTTACTGTAGCTGCTGAAGTAGTTCTACCTTGCTAGCTGAATCCTCTATCCTAAGGTGTTACTTAGCTAACAGCAGTTACAGAGAAGAATGAGGACTGGATCACATGTCTTTGAACAATCCATCAGCTGTTAGAACACAGTACAGAGTATGCACTGGTTATGGAAATGCCATCCATGCAAAACTTTAAAATCTGTTGATTATAACTGTCTACTTCAATATATAGCTACCAGTGTCAGTGGCTGACAGGTACCACTCTTACTTTTGGTGGTGAAATTTCATAAAACTGTAGGTATCTTTCTTCCATATTCATCTCATTTCTGCTTGCAAATCCTAATATTGTATGAGTTTGTGTCTTTCTGTATGCAGGACACTGTAGTCACTGGGTGTGGCAATTTCAATGATCAATGCTACTTTTCTCTTCTTTTCTTGGACCGCTATATCCAGTTTTCTAGCATCTATCTTTTGAACTGTTTGTAATGGATGATCCCACGTGATGTAGACTTCATCGTTTTCTGTAATGCTTTGTGTCTCGTGTTTCCAGTGTTTTTTAGCGACTTCGGTACCATAATGTTTGCACATTCCCCAGTGCAGCAGTCTTGCTACATTATTATGCCTTTCAGTATACAGTCCTTCTGCCATTAGTATGTCAGAACTGGCAACGAGGTGTACAACTGTTGCCAATTCTGTTTTGCAAAACCTACATTTGTCTGTTTTTCCCTTATGTTCAATTGACTTGGTAAACAAATGTGTACATAACCCACTGTCTTGTGCCACCAATATTAACTTTTCATCTCTTGGTTTCAGTTCACCTCTTCTTAACCATTCATGCGTTAATTCCTGATCAATATGAGGTTCTTCCAGAAGTTTTCTATACTTGCAACTATATTTATGCATCTTCCACATTTCTTACTTTCTCATCTGATCCTTCACCTTATATTCTTTCTTTTGATTTTTGGCACATTCAGTTGCTGCCTGGTTTTTATCTACTTCTGGTTTGATTTCCATTCCTGCTTGATGGCTAAATCTATATGCTTCTGCTAGATTAAGCAAAGAAGTAATTTTAGATTTATTCTCCTCATGTTTCAAAACTTTCACTACATTTGGGTCTTGTGATGTCAGCAGATACATGTGGAGTCCCACAATTGCAGATTGATGCATGTAATCAATTTCAAGGAGGCCCATTCCTCCTTCAGAATGGGGAATATATAATCTTGGTACACACTGATTTTTATAAATCATTTGGTGAGCATGAAGCATCATTCTTCTTTCCCTGTCTAATCTATCCAACACATTTTGAGGCCAGTCAGTCACTCCAATACTGTAAGTTAGGACAGGAAGAGCAAATTGGTGTATAGTTTGGATTTTGTTCCTAGATGTTAGTGCTGTTTTCAAGATTAATTTAAGTCTTCTGAAATATTCCTTACTAAGTTTTATTTGCATTTGTTCATGTTTTATTGTTGATCCTTCATCATTTCCCAAGTATTTATACACTTCTTCTTGCTCAAGTTCTTTTATATCATATTCTTGTCTCAAACTGATGTTCTCCTGGTGTTGCAGTTTTCCTGCTTTAAAGGTTGCTTTTGCACATTCATCAAGACCAAATTACATTCTTATATCATCTGAAAAAGTTTTGACAACTTGCAGTTGTGTTTTCAGTTCCTCATCTGATGAGCTATATAGTTTTAAATCATCAACAAAGAGAAGATGAGAAGTATTTACACTTTGTTGTTTTCTAGGAGCCAAATTATAGCCATGCCCTAAACTGTTAAGTAGACAGCTTAATGGGTTAAGGGCAAGGCAGAACAGTAGCAGTGACAAAGAGTCAGCCTGGAATATCCCCCTTTGAATTTTTATCCCTGGGATAATAATTTGTCCCTTATCATGGCTTAATGGAAAACGTGATCTGCTACTGTTTCATGGTCACTGTAATGTAGTCGATCAGTGTAGGATGTAGCATATACATTTTTAAGCACTGTTTCATCCATGAATGTGGGATACTATCAAATGCTTTTTGTGTAGTCAATCCATGCCATACTTAGATTCTTGCACTTTTTACAGTTCTCCACTATGACTTTATTTAACAACAAATGATCCTTTGTTCCATATGACTTTCTTTTATTACATTTTTCTACTACCATAATTGAATTTTCTTCTAAATGATTATAAACTCTGTCAGCATCAATTCCCATATATAGTTTAAAGGTCATCAGAAGGCAAGTTATTGGTCTATAATTTTTAGGGTATCTTACAGGTTCACTCTTAAGTAGGAGCATTGTTTTTCCTGTTGTTAGCTAGGCTGGTGTCTGTTTGGGATGTGCATATAAATAGTTCTTACTCATGGCTAAATCTTCATGTAAAGATGTTAATGCTTTTAACCAAAAGTTAGGTACTGCATCTCGGCCTGGGATTTTCCAATTAGATGCTTTTCTTAACTTTGTTTCAATCTCTCTGGCTGTTACTTCATCCCATTTCAGGTCTATGTGAAAGGAACGAATGATCATAATGTCGAGTACAACATACTCTACACACTATGATTGAAAGTTCAAAACCTTGAAACCTTAAAACCCTGAAATAAACAAAATCAAAAGATTTTGTTTGTCTCGCACCTTCTCTACACTAACATACAAAACATACACATAAAATCAATGCATACAAACCCTTACACACTCACATCATTCAAACACTTACACACCTACACAAACACACCTACTTTTAAAACAAAGTGAGGAACTTTGTCCCCCCCCACACACCCCCTAACTAAATATACCAACTCCAAGATCACTGTACATCGGGGAAAGAGCAATATCCCGGTAATCGCAAAGCCACTTCTTACACAAGCGATTACCGGGAAATTGCCCTTTCCCCCCAGCGATCTCAGAGTTTGTATAGTAAACAAAGCAGTCTCTTAACTAGCCATTCTGAACAGTGTAGCATGTCTACGTCACACGCTACACTGACTGGGATGGCCGACCAAAACATTTCGGAACTTCAAATTTTGACATTTGGAGACTCCGATTACATGAACATTCGATCAAAGTTTGTCGAGTATGTTGTACTCGACATTCTGATCATTCATTCATGTAACATAGACCCCCCATTTCATATCCTGTACCTTTAAACTTCTTATTCTTTACTTTATTTATTCTATCCATTTAGCAAATTTGTTATGTTTCACAGGATCTTCATAGAAACTTTTGCAAAATGTATATATTTCTTCTTTTTTTGGTGGTCTTTCAATTCCTTTTACCTTGTTTCCCAATTCTCTATAAAACCTTTTTGGGTCATCAATAAATTGCTTATTTTATACTTTTCCTTTATATTTATCTGCATATCTTCTAAGTTTTTCTGCCTACACTGAAATTTTTAGTTTGTTATTTGCGATAGTGCATGATAGATCCTTGCCTGTTCTAATACTGCACATTGCTTTTATCCCATCTTTCTTAATATTTTTGTTGATGTATTCCCTCTTCTATAGTCTTCTAACAGTGACACTTCTTGTCTTAATTGCTTTATAGTTTTCTCTATTCGATACTTCCATGATGGTATTCGATTTCTCTCCTTCCTTTCCCTCACTACCCTGTGTTCTTGTGGTAGTATTTTATGAGTTATTAATTTAGCTGCACGGTAATATATCCTGTTTACTTCTGTTATGTTGCATGGATCTCTATGAACAGTCCTAATTACTGTGTTCATTTGTTTTATCATACTTTTAACTTTTGGGGTTTTATTGACCACCTGTAATCTATTTCTTTCATTGAACTTAATATATTTATCTATGTCTATTAAATCAAGCAACTCTTTTTCTTAGCTCATTTTCTTCCAAACTAAGGGCACAGCCCTTTTTTCCATTTCCTGTGGGCATTCTATAGAAAGTTCTATAGCATCTTCCTGTTGCACATTTTCTTCAATTTCATCCTGTGCTATTCGTTGCTGTGTCATATAGGAACTCACTGGCCTATCACTCCCCAAAATTGACTGCAACAGAGCTTCCACAATTTCTTGTTCCTTCCCTTGCTGTCTAGCTTCAAGTGAACGTTTATACTGGTTTCCTGTGGAAGGGTCCAAAATATCTTCATATGGCACCTGATCAATTGCTTCCTGTTCCACTGGTTTCCCCTTAATTTGGATATCTATTGCTCTATCCCGTTGTGGTGTTTTCTGAATTAGATTTTTTTACACTGAATCCTTCACTTTGCAGGTACTCCATAACCTCAGTTTCTATTTCTTTAACTTCTCAGATACTAATCTCTTTTTCTACTTTTCCTCTTTGTCATCTTATTTTTTGTATTGCAAAGTTTTCCATGTCTGGATTCCTTTGCCTGTATTTCCCTTCAAATATATTTGGTGCTGTTCTTTTTTTGATTGGCTAGTTTTTCTTTCTCCTTTGCATAAATATTACACCATATTAAATCTCTTTTTCTTTCCCATGTCCATATTTCATCTTCAGATGTCTCCTGATCTTCCTGCTTCTCCTTACTTTTGGGACTCACTCCATCATGCTGTGATGTAACCTGTGTTAGACCTTCTACAACAAATCCTTCACTTCCCAGGCACTCCATAGCTTCATCTTCTAGTTTTTTAACTTCTACTTTACTAATCTTCTTTTCTATGTTCCCTCTTTGTGATATTATTTTTTTATTGTGAAATTTTTCATATCCAGATTCCTTTGCCTGTATTTCTCTTTGAATATCTTTGGGGCTGCCTTCTTTATATTGATTAAATTGGCTTTCTCCTTTGCATAAATATTGTACTATATCAAATCTCTCTTTCTTTCCCATGTCCATATTTCATTTTTATACTTTTCAAATATCTTTAGGTTTTGTTGTTTATATTTTCACACTTCCTCAGATGCTTCTTTTTCCAAACAGATCAAAGTTTCTTGATCTATATACTGTTTTTTGCAAATCTGTTCTATTAATGAACACACATTTTCATTTGTAGCTTCTGACAGATTTTTCTGTGGAAGTATTTTTCTTTCCTCTAATTTCTCTCTTAATCATGTTGTATATCTTGTGTCTGGAAATTCTGGGCTTTTTGCATAATAGTAACAATACATCATTTGTTTCTTATCCTCAATAGTACCATTTCAGTGAATGTGAGTTTCAAGGGCAGAGAAGTTTTAATGCTAAGTCTGTTTTCATTGTGAGACTGTATTGCTTTGTTTAGCAAATGTCTATCAATGTTAGCGCTACAAAATTTGAAATAAATATTTTGAAATAAATCCAAATATCTGTAAGCATTGTAGAAGTAAATCAGACAGCAGCATGCACACTGAGAGTGTTGAACAGTGTTTATGGTAACTGGGGAGAAATAGCCAAAAAATGGGACACAGGAATGGCTGACAGGGGCTGTATGTAGGGGCCCAATCCATTATCCTAACTAGGGCCCCATTTGACTATGATCCAGCTCTGGTAGAGAGCATATAAATTAAATAAGCAGGGCAACAGCATACAGCCCTAGCACACTCTAGTCTCACTCTTGAACCAGTTAGTTGAACCAGTTAGTTATTCCCTATTCAGTTCTGACTGTTACTTCTTGTTTTGCATACAGATTTCTCATGAGGCAAATAAGGTGACCCAGTGTACTAATTTTTTTAAGAACTTGCAGCAGTCTGTTATAATCCACATAATCAAAGATTTTAAAGTAGTCACTAAAGCAGAAGGAAATATTTTTCTGGAACTCATTTACTTTCCCTATTATTTAGTAAATGTAGCAGTTTGATCATGGATGTCTCTGCTGCTTCTAAAACCATCTTGTACCTGAATCTGTTCTTGGCCCACACATTGCTAGAGGGTAGTTTGCAGGACCTTGAGTATAAGCTGGGTTGCAGTCAGGCCTCTATTCCTCTGCAACATGGAGCTGGCCAGGTCCCTCTCATCTTTGTCTTTTATTGTACCCAATTTATCTAGATGTGTCCCTTAATGTTATTAATCTTCTTGAAGAGATCTCTCATTTTTCCCATTCTGTTATCTTGTTTCAGTTTTTCCAATATTGATTTAAATATGCCTTCTTATCTCTGCTTACTACTGTCTAAAACATTGCATTCACTTTGACATATTTTTCCCATCTGCATTTCCTTTTGCTCTTCTTCTTTCCTCTACCACTTGTCAAGCCTCCACAGACAATTTTCTTTCTGTTTGGAAACATTTTGTTGCCACTTAATGAAAAATAACATACACCTGTGTTCATAGTTCTTCAAGCACTTTATCCCCAAGTTGTAATAGCTTAAATCTGTTTTTCACCTCCACTACATGTAGATCTGAAGGTGTTTCATGTTTAATTCTTAGCTTTGCACTAAGAAGCTAATGGTCAGTGCCACTGTTAGCTTCAGGTCTTGTTTCTGCTGACTGTGCAGTGCTCTTCCATTTATGACTGTAAGTTATATAGTCAGTCTGAACTTGGTATCAACCATCTGGTAATATCCATGTGTAAAGTCATTTCTGAGGCTGTTGAAAGAGTGTTTGCTGTAAACAGTGAATTATCTTAACAGAATTCCACTAGTCTAAGTCCTAATTCATATTGTACTTCAGGTCCAAATTTAACCATTATTTTAATTGTACCAACTTTAGCATTCCAATCAACTATGATGACTGTCTTTTTATGAGTTATTTACAGAAGGTGCTGCAAATCCTCACAAAATTGTCAAGATCTTCTTCTTCTTCCTCTGTAATTAGAGCATAACTTTGTATCATTGTAATGCTAAATGGCTTGCACTGGAGTCAGAGTCATATCACAATAGGACACAATGACCTCAGGCCTTCAGAAGCCTACCTCCCTACAAGTCCTCCTTCTGAGTTTCCCCCACTGAAAGGACCATGCAAAGGAATCAGAAGGAAAAAATAGTGAGCGCCCTTTAGAATCCCCATTTGAAGATTTGGATAGTAAGGATGGTGCTGATTCCACACCCCAAAAGCCACAGATTCGGAGAGTAATTTGAATTGATGTACTACTACATGTGGACTGTCCTATTGAAGCAAAACCCTCCTATAATGCAAGCTTCAGAAGGCCTGTTGATCAGTTCAGCAATTGCTCTGAGTGTTTTCAGTCCTGATAATACTAGAACTGTGTGGAAAAAAAACTTGTACCAATGAAAGCTAGCTGCATCTTCTGGTGACCTACAGGTTGGACAATTTGGACAGAGACCCTGAAGGATGACAGTGTTATTTGGACAATATCCCTGAAAGAGGCTTCCACTCCTTAGCACCCTGCTGTCCATCCATCTGATAAAGAACCATAAGCACTGTACAGATTCAGGAAGCAAGTCTGGTTGTTTGCAGTGTTATCCATGTGGGTGCACAATTCCTTTGAATTACTTTGGGTGCAATTGACTGTAGCTAAGACCCCTCTTCAGGTCATTGGCAGCTATAGGACCCCCTCCATGAATCAGGATATATACTCAGCCTATTTGGATCTACTTGAGTCAATCAAGATACAAGCAAACACTCTGATTTTGGATAACTTTAATTACCCGTCCATAGACTGGGTAAATTATATGTGTTCTAACTCACTTGCCCAAAGGTTCCTGGACTTTGCTAACGCCAATGCCCTGGATGAACTGGTTGATACACCCAAAAGGGGCTCAAACACCCTGGACCTGGTGCTCACCAACAAGGGGGACCACTGCACCACCCCCAGTGTGTGGCCATCCCTGGTGAGATCTGACCACAAATCATTCATGCTAGAAGTAACTATAACACAAGACCCCCCCCCCTTAACAACAACTAGACTAAAAAATTCCTTCAGGGTCTCTGTCCAAATTGCCCATTCTGTAGGTCACTAGAAGATGGAGCTGGCTTTCTTTGATACAAGTCTTTTTTTCCACACAGTTCTAGTATCATCATACTTGACTTACAAAGCCATGTCTGACCCAGCTCTGTTAGAAATGCTGCATCTAAAGAAATCCCAATCCCTCCACACCACATGCTCCACAGACCTCAACCTCATTACCACAATCAACAGAACATGCTGGAGAGGCAGGTTCCTCACCTAGAGACTGCCCATACTCTGGAATAGACTTCCCATACATGTCAAGCAGAGCACCTCACTGACCCTCTTCAAGAGAAATCTTGATGAGTGGATGGGTAATAGAATGTTCACCCCAGGGAACACTCCAGTGACTATACTTGATAGAGTCGCTGGAAACTAACGTCAGGTTACATGATGCCAGAGCACTTCTATGGGCTAGGCTTATAAAGGCTCCAGGGCCATTAGCCTAGTACACACCTATGAACCTATGAACAACAGCTTATGTGATGGCATAAATAGCTTCATAGACCCTCAAACCAGTATGGAACAGACATCTATGATGAGTTATACACCAATGCTTTATACAAGCACCTGTGCAATTGTTTTGACTCTGCTGAACCTGACAGAACCAAAGCAAGATCTTCAATGAAAAACAAACCTGCCTGGTGGACAACTGACATTAATAGGCTATACAATAGGAGAAAGAAATTGCTGTCTAAGAGTAGGAAGGAACAGTTTCAAAACTGGATACACTCCATCCTCAACTTAAACAAGCAAATAAAAATGCTAGTAAAGTCCTCCAAAGCTAACTATGAATCCAAATTAGCTTCCATAACTAAGGATAACCACAAGCTATTCTTTAGTTCCATCTATAATCTCAAATGTAAGACCCAGATTTGTGCTGAACTCGTAGTTAATGGTACTACATATATAGAACCTGTGGATATAGCAAACCTGCTGGCTGACAGATTCAGTGAAAACTTCACTCCTCTAGCCCAACCACATATACCCCAAAGCATCCCTAACATCTGTCCCCAACCTAGTATCTCTCAGGAGCAGGTCTTAAATGCCCTCTCCAAGGCCAAAAACACAACCTGTATGGGATCAGACAACATCCAGGGCTATGTTCTACATGGGTTAAAACAGGAATTAGCATCACCATTGAGCACCCTTTTTAGACACAGCCTAAGCACTGGCTTCATCCCAGCAGAATGGAAAACAGCTACTGCCATCCCTTTGCACAAAGGGGGTGCATCCATGGACCATGGGAACTATAGACCCATTAGTCTGACCATCCTTATCTGCAAAGCTATGGAATGAATCATCATGGACCTTATTAACAAAGATATAGGAAATCTCCAAACAATCGACCCAACCCAGTTTGGCTTTGTCAAGGGAAGTCCAAAGTCCTAGACAAGGACAAATCTGTGCATAGGGCCTACCTAGACTTAGTCAAGGCCTTTGACACATTCCTCTACTCAGGCATCATTGATAAACTCACCCAGCTGGGTATCAATCCATATATTGTCAGGTGGGTTACAAACTATCTCACTGATAGAACACATACAGTCAGAGTAGGGGACTCCACCTCCTCCAGCAGACCTGTAACTAGTGATGTTCCACAGGGATCGGTTCTGGGACCCCTACTGTTTGGAATCTATTTCTCCAAAGTACAGGCTAAAATTAAAAGACTGTGGCTGGCAAAGTTTGCTGATGACTGCAAACTGGTAGTGATCATTGAAACCCCTAGTGATGTCAACATCCTGCGAGAAGGTCTTATGCAGACTAATGACTGGTGCCAAAGTCATGGTCTTAAACTTAATGCAAAAAAATGCATAATCATCCCCTTTGGCAAGGGTAATGTTCCTGCAAACTACCACATCAATAACAATAACCTAAGCACACAGTCAGTGGTAACAGATCTGGGCATACAGGTTGACAGCAACCTTAACTTCGATCACCATATCTCCACAGTGGTAAAAAGGGCATTTTATATTGCTCATCTCATAAGTAAGGACATTGCCTACAAAAAAAAGAGGTTTTAACCCCACTGTACTCTTCCCTCATCAGGCCAATAATAGAGTACAACACTCCCTTTGGTATGTTCCTTTCCAAACACCTGCAGCAATTGGAGGGACCACAAAGGTTCGTTACAAAGAAAATTCAGGGTCTTCAAGATCTGTGTTATATGGACAGACTGAAATCATTGTCACTTTTCTCTGTGACCTGTGCCTTGCATACAGAGGAATCTCTGACCCACCTTTAATGGAAATGCTGTACATTCACAAGTCAAATGGCACGTGGGACACTTGCTCAGAGAGCCTTAACATCAACAGATTTGTCTCACAGAGGTTGCTCCAACTTTGGAACAAGCGTCCTATTCATGTTAAACAAAGCCCCTCATTGGCCCTCTTTAAGCATAATTTGGATGACTGGATGGGTAACTGGAAATTTGCCCTGGGGATTCCGCTTGTGTCCCTCTTATACAGGGGCATTATGTAATGATTTTAGTGTCTGCTTGAACCAGACACCCTTGGGAACATGGGTTGAACTTGGCTAGGCTTGTAAGGGCCCTGGGGCCATTAGCCTAGTTCACAACACATATGATGTACTTTGATATGGAACTGTATGATTAAGTGCAACATAAAGTTACTGAATTAATCTTTATCCTACCCCAGAGCCATCTCCAATATGAGAAACTTCTTGGTGACATTCTTATCGTTGCCATAGAGGAAGTAGACAGTGCTAGTATAACTGTTTGCTGATACATGTGGCATAGGCTGACAGATTTTTGCCAAGGACACCAAGGCAGAATTTGTAAACTCTTTCTTATGTGGACCCCAGATATCTGGAAAAGAAATTCCTTTCTTCCACCATAATAGACCTCTGTGATCTAAGGGACATCTTCTCAGCATATATAAACCTCACAAATCCTCTAGTTAAAGTGTCTACTCATACTCACTCTCTAGAAACTGGTATTGTATTCCTATACAAATTAGACCTACTTCTAATTTTCCCAATTTCAAACACCTACTAAAAGACCACCTAAATAAGGCTTGGCACTGCTCCAGCACTACCCCTGGCTATACTAGTCCCCAGCATTGTTTTTACTAATTGCTTATTTTTGAACTTAGTTAATTTATTTCTTAGATAAAGGACAAAAATAATTTTGCCTAGGCTATGTTATCTAGTCATCTCTGTTCCAAATGTGTATTCAGTGTGTTTAATGTCATTTCTATGAACTGCAACTTGTGAATTCTTTACATTTTGACAATGTTCTGTTATTAAATTATTTCTGTACAAATATTTGTACTTTGTATGTACAAGTTCACACTGTATGAAATGAAGTTATGAACTTTTACTTAGTTAATATGTTTTGTAATAACTTTGTTATTAAACTGTAACCATATTATGCCAATATGAAGCTTTTCTCTCTGGGCCTCCATGAAAATAGGATATTATCCCAAATGGACTTCCCCAGTAAACAAATATCAAATGAATGAATAACTAACTAAATAAATAAATGATAACATGGAAAATATGGAGAAGCTATGCAAAATTCTGATGGCTAGGAGGGGTATTAAGTTTCACCCTCTGCATCATATTTTCTGAAGGATGCAGAGAATGCAGTGACATTTGGTTTAGGAATGGCGTTCAGCCAAAGCCTCAACAGAAGGCAGCTGAGTCATAGTCCAGTCATCAGGATAATTTCCAGCAGGTTCATAAATGAAGAGACATGGGTTCCTAGTGTTGCCAAGGAAGCTGCAGACCATATGGGTGAACAGCAGTAGTCCTGAGACCTTGGCTGAATGTCCCACTCTAAAACCAGCTTGGGTCAATGTCTATCCAAAGTCTTTGTTCGGATGAGCACCTCCAAAACCAAATAAATATGGCCAGTCATATCCAGAGGGTAAATAATTCCTTCTGTATCCCCTCCTATTTTCCACTCTTTTCTCTTTTCTGATGTCCCATATCATCCAAAGAATACAACAAGGAGAGAGGTAGGTGTGAAAAAAAAAGTGATCCAGGAGGTCGTGCAATGTCAGAAAAAAATCAGGATATTATTACAGATTCTTTTTAGTGCCCAAAAATATAAAAGGACATCAGACCAGTACTGGATCTACGTGACCTAAATATTTCTGCCCCAAAGCAAACATTTTAAATAGTCATGGTACAGTCAATCTTTCCTTTCTGTAGTGAGAGTAGGGAACAGGTGGAGGAGACCCTGGAGAGGTGGAGATATGCTCTAGAGAGAAGAGAAATGAAGGTCAGCAGGACTAAGACAGAATATATGTGCGTGAATGAGAGGGAGGACAGAGGAATGGTGAGGATGCAGGGAGTATAGGTGGCAAAGGTGGATGAGTTTAAATACTCGGGATCAACAGTTCAGAGTAATGGTGAGTGTGGAAGAGAAGTGACAAAGAGAGTACAGGCAGGATGGAGTGTCTGGAGTGATTTGTGACTGATGAGTGCCAGTAAGAGTGAAAGGGAAGGTCTACAAGAGGGTAGTGAGACCAGCTATGTTATATGGGTTGGAGATAGTGGCATTGACAAAAAGGCAGGAGTCAGAGCTGAATGTGGCAGAGTTATAGATGTTAAGATTTGCACTGGGTGTGGCGAGGGTGGACAGGATTAGGAATAAGTATATTAGAGGGTCAGCCCAGGTTGGAAGGTTTGGAGACAAAGCCAGAGAGGCAGGATTACATTGGTTTGGACATGTGCTGAGGAGGGATGCAGAGTATATTGGGAAAAAGATGCTAAGGATGAAGCTACCAGGTAACAGGAAAAGAGGAAGGCCTAAGATAAGGTTTATGGATGTGGTGAGAGAGGACATGCAGGTGGTTGGTGTGACAGAGCAAGAAACAGAGGACAGGAATAAATGGAAACATATGATCCGCTGTGGTGACCCCTAACAGGAGCAGCCGAAAGAAGAAGAAGGTACAGTTAATCCTTCCATGCTTATCAGACGTAGACTATATGTGCATTTTAGATGTCCAAGTCACCTACCTACATATTCTATTTTCCTTGATACGTTTTCTGAAAGTGCTTTTGGTCTTCCATGTGAAAATAGCAGTGCAAGTTATATTTCTGTTGCCAGCTAGCATATACTGTTTAAAAGAATACACATTACTCATAACTGAGTGTAATAAACTTTCATTCTTATTAACGTAAGTTACATCCAAAACATTTTGTTCGACTGTTTTGTTGACTACTTCCCTATAATTCTTTTTTATGTATCAATAAGTCTTTAAGAATTGCATTCTGTTTTATAACAAATCTGGTTTTCTAAAGATGTTTTATGTTAGTTTTTTTTTTTTTTTTTTTTTTATAATGACCGTAAATATTACAAGATTTATTCGCCCAGCTAATCTGGAGTGAGCTACACTTCAGGATGAGGATAGCAATTGTGTTGGTAGCACTGCTGTCTCTCCCATTAAAGGCTGCTATTCCATTTCATAGAGCTCAGGATCCTGGAAGTCTACAAGCTTCTAGATGTAACTCCATATAATAAAGCAACCAGACCTTATGAGCTCTCTCCATGTATTATAAACCTGTAGGACAGTGCGGAAGCCCATGCAAGCTACTATACCATGCCTAACAGCTCAAGTAATGAAACTTGCCAGTCTGCCCATATTAGGCTACTTAGCAGCTTCTTCCTGGAAGCTGTCAAGTTGTGATACTCTTTAAGGAGGATCAATGACTATGGGTCAAGCTTGCTCCATCTAACACTGCAGTATCCTATAGAAACTTGCGTTGTTATACCTGAGAACCTACACAATTATAGAGTGCTCCCTAGGGTGCTGCCCTGGGATTGCCTTATTGATATTCTTTACTAGAATCATTGTTACAGTAAAAGTCCCATTATTTAATAATTAGTCACAGGTGGATATCTACCCAACTGGCATGGCTACCAGTATTCTGTGGACAGCTGGCAAGGTCAACTGTTCCCTTGTTATGGACACTTGCTCACTTATTGGAGTAAGCCCATACCATTTTCACTTCTTTTTTACCATATGTGGATCTGGCTGAGAAAGCTGACAGTCACTTGATCTGATTCTAGCACTACAGCTTTGAATTTCCAAATGCTATAAAAAGATAAGTGCTCCTGTTATTTGTTGTACTTCTGTTCAATGTAGTGCCTGTTTTTCCTTTGCTGGTGAAATTTCCCAGGAAACTTGTGTCCATTTCCCGGACCATGCCTCAGGCAGACCTTAAAAGTCTCTGTGACTGTAAGTACCAGATTCCATATAAAAAATGTGAGTCTTGTCTATCAGCTAATTGCTAAATTTGTACAGGGTTTTCTTAGAAAAACCTGAAGAAACAAGGCAGTCTTTCTACAGTCATGGGTATTACAAAAAAAATGGCAGCCATTATGCAAGCTTCTAAATAGTGATAGATGGCTTTGAGGGACTATCTGCTCACAAAGAAGGTATACAAAACAGAGCACAACTGAAAGTAAGTCAAGAGAGAGGGGGACCCTCAAATGGATGCTATATATAGCAAAAGGCCCTGACTTATGTACCATAGGCTCAAGGGTGCCACAGCAAATGAGAAAGTTCTGTAGCCACTGTTGGTTATGTCTAGTATTCCTAAGATCATAGGATCATAGGAAGTTACTAGGCTAATGGCCCTAGGGCCCTTACAAGCCTAGCCAAGTTCTACCTTTATTTCAATGATCAGCACAAATTGCCCCTGTCCAAGAGGGACACGGGTGTAACCCCCAGGGTGAATTTACAGTTATCCATCCAATCGTCCAGACTGCATTTGAAGGGGGCCAATGAGGTGCTCTGTTTGACATGAAGTGGGAGTCCATTCTAAAGGTGTGGTAACTTCTGGGAGACAAATCTCTGCAGGTTCTATTAATGTCACATACCAGGTTAAGATCTTTAGAGCAAGTAATACATCTACCATTTGAATTGCAGATATGAAGCATTTCCAGTAAAACAGGGTCATAGATTGCCTTATATATTCAAGGCAAATATCACCTCTGAGTAGTCTATGAAACAGAATAAGGTGATAGCGATTTCAGATGATCCACATAGGACAGATGCTGAAGACATTGAATTTTCTTTGTGAGGAACCTTTGTGGTTTCTCCAATTGCTGCACGTGCATGCCAAAAGGGATGTACTCAGTTATTGGCCTGATGAGGGAAGAATACAGAGAGGTTATAACTTCTGTTTTTTTCTGGATGCAGTGTCCTTACTTATGAGAATAGCAGTATATCATGCCCTTCTTACCACTGTGGAGAAATGGTGATTAAAGGTAAGGTTACTGTCAACCTGTGTGCCCAGGTCTCTCACCACTGAGTGCATGCTTAGGGTGTTATTATTGATGTGGTAGTTAGCAGGAACATCGCACTTACTGAAAAGGATGATAATACTTTTCTTGCATTGAGTTTAATGCCATGACTTTGGCACCAATCTTTTGTTTGTGTAAGACCCTGTTGTAGGATGTTGATATCATTTGGAGATTCTATGACTGCTTCCAGTTTGCAGTCATCAGCAAACTTTGTCAGCCAGAGACCTTTAGTTTTAGCTTGTACTTCAGAGAAATAGATTCCAAGCAGTAGAGGTTCTAGGACTGATCCCTCTGGAACACCACTGGTTACAGGTCTGCTGTTGGAGGTGGATTTCCCTATTTTGACTGTATGTGTTCTAGCAGTGAGCCAGTTAGTGACCCATCTAATGATATAAAGGTTGATACCTAGCTGGGTGAGTTTGTCAATGATGTCTGAGTGAGGGATAATGTCAAAAGCCTTGGTTAAGTCTAGGTACGTTGTCTGCACATATTTCCCCTCATCCAGGGCCTTGGTGACTGTCTCAAAGAAGTCCACCAGGTTTAACAGGCATGATCTCCCCTTGAGAAATCTAGACTGAGTAGGGTCAAGTGTTTGGAGATTATCAATATCTTTGTTGATAAGGTCCATAATGATTCGCTCCATGGCTTTGCAGATATGGCTAGCCAGGCTAATAGGTCTATAGTTCCCAGGGTCAGTGGAAGCACCACCTTTGTGCAAGGGGATAACAGAGGCCATTTTCCATTCATCTGGGACGAAGCCAGAGCTTAGACTATGATTGAAAAGAGTACCCAGTGGGGTTGCTAATTCTTGTTTGTGCCCATGTAGGACACACCTTGGGATGTTATCAGGTCCCATAGATGCTGTGTTTTTGGCCCTAGAGAGGGCATTTATGGCCTGCTCTTTAGAGATACAAGGTAGAGGACAGGTAGTGGGGATGTCATGGGGTACTTGTGGCAGGGACATGGAGTGAAGTTTTCACAGAACCTGTCAGCTAACAGGTTAGCTATGTCCACAGGCTCAGTATATGTCATATCTTTAATGACCAGTTTGGCAGAAATCTGGCCCTTTCCTTTTAGGTTATGAATGTAACTAAAGAATGCCTTGTGGTTGTCCTTAATTGGGGAAGCTAATCTGGGTTTGTAGCTTGCTTTGGAGGACTTCACAAGAAGTCTTATTTGCTTGTTTAAGCTGAGGAGGGAGTGTTTCCAGTTTAGGGCTCATACCCTCTTACTCTTAGACAGCAATTTCTTCCTCTTATTGTAAAGCCTGTTCATAGATTCATAGGTAGGTACTAGGCTATCAGCCCTGGGGCTTATATAAGCCTAGCCAAAAAGGTTCCCTGGCTTTCGCCACCAAGAAAATTACTTTCCTGTGCCTCTGTCAAGCAGTTCTGCAGAAGGGATCCCCGGGGTGAATTTTCTATTTCCAATCCAGTCATCAAGATTTTTCTTAAAGAGGGCCAATGAGGAGCTTTGCTTGACATGAATGAGTAGTTTGTTCCAGAGTATGGGAAGTCTCTGGGACAGGAATCTATCCCTCCAGCATGTGTCTGTTTATTGTGGTGACAAGGTTTAGTTCCCTGAAGTGTGTGGTTCAGAGAGATTGGGATTTCTTTAAGTGTAGCATGTCCAACAGCTCTGGGTTTGACATAGCTTTGTATGTTAGGCAGAGATCATCTCTGAGTAGGTGATATGCGATGGAGTAGAGCTGGAGGTATTTGAGACGGTCTGCATATGGCATCTATTTGAGGCCGGTAATCCTCTTAGTGAGGTATTTCTGTGGCCTTTCCAATTGTTGTAGGTGTCTTGTGAGATTCATGCCAAATGGGGCATTGTAATCTATAATGGGTTTGATGAGGGATGAGTAAAGAGGAACAATGGCCTCCTTTTTTCTAGAGGAGAACTCTTTTGTGATGAGGTGTGCCACGTAGAAGGATTTCCTGACTACTGTGGCAATGTGGTTATCAAAGGAGACACTACCGTCCACCTGTGTCCCGAGGTCTCTTATCACACTTTCAGTATTTAGTGAGCTACCGTCTATGTGGTAGTTTATGGGTACTGAGTTTTTCCCAAAGGGGATGACAATGCATTTCTTGGCATTGAGCTTGTGGCCATAACTTTGACACCAAGCATCTAACTCTTTGAGGTCCTTTTGTAGAATGTCTACATCATTAGGTGATTCTATTATGGCTCCCAGTTTGCAGTCATCTGCAAACTTTGTTAGCCAAAGACCTTCTGTGTTGGCCTGCACTTCAGAGAAGTAGATGCCAAACAGGAGAAGACCTAGGACCGAACCCTGTGGTACTTCACTTGTCACTAGTCTGAAGTTGGACTTGGAGTCGGCTACTTTTACTGTGTGGGTTCGGTCAGTGAGCCAGTTGTCCACCTATCTTGTAACATAGGGATTTATGCCCAGTTTAGTGCATTTATCTATAATTCCAAAGTGGGGGATGGTATCAAAAGCCTTGGCGAGGTCAAGATAGGCTGCGTGCATGACCTTGCCCTCATCTACTGCTCTAGTGACGGCTTCAAAGAAGTCAGTCAGGTTTAGTAGACATGATCTACCTTTTACAAACCCAAACTGAGTGGGGTCCAGGGTTTGGAGGTTACCTATGTCTTTGTTTGTAAGCTCCAAGATGATACTTTCCATGGCCTTGCAGACCAGGCTTGTCAGGCTAATGGGGTGGTAGATTCTGGGGTCTGTGGTGGCACCCCCTTTGTGGAATGGGATAACCGTCACTGTGTGCCATTCAGTAGGCACATAGTCTGAGGTGAGGCTATGATTGAACATGGAACTTAGGTGGTGTGCCAATTCATTCTGTAGTTCATGCAGTATGCAGCCTGGGATGTTGTCTGGTCTCATAGATGCTGTGTTCTTGGCATTGGAGAGTGTGGTCTTTACTTATTCATCCATGATTACAAGGGCTTTGCATTCTTCCGGTATTGAGATGGACCCTTTGGAGGGTGAGAGGGGGGTAAAGTTAGCACTGAACCTATCTAACAGATCTTGGCAATATCGGTTGGTTCTGATTATTTAGTGCCATTGTGCTGTAGCTCAGAGCAGATCTGAGTGTTACCACTGAGATTCTTGACATAGCTGTAGAATGCTTTGTGGTTGTCTTTGGAATCAGTGGTGATTTTATTTTCATAACTGGCTTTGGAGGATTTTATGAAGGATCTCAGATTCTTGCTGAGGCTGACCAGGGAGTTCCTCCAATCTTGGGATTTTACTCTTTTTTGCAACAGCTTCTTCCTTCTGTTGTAGAGTTTGTTTATGGCAGGAGACCACCAGATTGGCTTCCTTTTTTTGGAGGATAGCGTCTTGGTTCTGTTGGGGATGACACGATCCATGCACTTGTGTATGTGCTTATACAGTGCATTTGTGTAAGATTCAGCAGTTGTACCTCTATTTTCCGTCTGCATGGGTGTCGTGCAGTTTGCCACTTCTGTCTTAAGAAGCATGAAGTTGGCTTTGGAGTAGTTTTTGATGGTGGTTTCCTTAATGGGGGATGGGGGTGGGATATGGATGTCTAGGGTGATTAGCTTGTGGTCGGATATGACCAGTGAGAAGTTGACCTCTGGCATGGAGCACTGGTTACCCATATTGGTAATGACCAGGTCCAGGATATTGCTGCCCCTGGTGGGGGTGTGGACAAGCTGATTCAAGGCATTGGAATTTATGAATTCCAGAAAACGTTGAGTGAATGAGTTGATACATGAGTAGTTTTCCCAGTTGATGGTGGGGTAGTTGAAATCGCCCATAATTAAGGTATTGGGTTATACCTTAATATTTTCCAGTATCTTAAGAAATGAAGAGTGGGAATCCTGGGACATGGTAGGGGATCTGTAAGAAGTTACAACCTGGATTGCAGTCTTGCCCAGTGTTAGTTGCACTTGGATAATTTTGGATGCATTATGCTAATGGCAGTTGTCCATCAGGCTGGTTTGTTCTTCTTTGAGGAGCTTATTTTGGTCCTATCAGGTACAGCCAAGTCAATGCAGTTATACAGGTGTTTGCATAAAGCACTGGTGTAGAACTCAGTGTAGTTGCCAGTTCCATCTGACGGGGGAGGTGCAGTAAAGCTATTTATACCATTTTGTAAGAGGAAGATAGCTTACACCACTCAACTCTCTTTACTATTAGGCTATACCACCTAGATCTCCACAGATGATATATCCTTCTGGGAAACTGTTAACCTAATACCAGAATTCTTTAAATTGTGAGATGTGTGAAATGTGAAATACCAAACAAGGTACTTAATCATTTTGAATCTAAAGAAACCCAAGCCTACAGTGGTTTCTCCTGTCTTTAACACCTTTGAGGATTTAGTTAGTTAGTTAGTTAGTTAGTTAGTTAGTTAGTTAGTTAGTTAGTTAGTTAGTTAGTTAGTTAGTTAGTTAGTTAGTTAGTTTTGTGGTGTTCCCTGAAACTGGGCTCCCAGATTTCAAGAAGCTTAATCAGTTTTGCATAATCCATCAGGCCTGCCAATACTCCACTGCAGACCCCACATTAATTTCCTCTGGCTTCACTTAAAAGCTACAAATTGGTTCTGGCTTTAATACTCTTCTCACTGGGTCATTTGACTCCTCATTGGGTCATTTAAAAATTGACCTCTCTCAGCATGTTCCGATGCTGGCAGACAACTGGTCTTGAGCAGTATATTTCCAAACTCAAGAATGATGCCATAACACAAACAGAAAAGTACAGAAATTACAGATTTAATCCTGGCTTATCACTTGTGGGCTTTATGGACAGGGGAAGTTTGCTGATGCCTTAAGCACAGGCATATGCCAAAGCTGTTCTAGCCTGTGGGTATTGATAACTGGGAAAATTGGGACATGAATGGCTAGGCTTACAATGGCTCTAGGGTGGTTAGCCTACTAACTTCCTATGATTCTATGATTCTGAATGGCAGACAAAGCAGAGTCCTAGAATGATTTGGCAAGAGGTTTATATATCAGCTACAATGGCTTTCAGGATGATTGCCAGATGCACGTGGTAAAATATCAAGGTGAAATCCTCAAACAGACAGGGGGCTTAGATGTAGAAATCAAGGATGGACTCCTAGATTTTCCCAGATTTCTGAGAAAGTGGGGAAGTATAAGATAAAGTTTGTGTATGGTGAGGTGGATGTAGCCTCCAGGAAAGTTGCAGTGGGGTGGTTCTTAAGGTGCTTAAATTGCTTAAAGGGGACCTGCTAAACACTTTTCAGGAATTTTTTATTAGGGAAGCCAGTCTAAGAAATCTTCAAGAAACAGGAGGAAAAATATGGAAACTGTTCTGGAGCTTAGCATCAAATTCTGTGCAGTTCTGCAGATGTCAGACCAACGTGCAGAGACAGGAAAAAGAAAGATTTTGAAAAACAAAGATGGTGGGGGTGGGGATTTGGTAGGTCTGCAGAAGATGGCTCAGTTACCAGTTCTGACCATACAAGACACAGCCCAGCTATCCCTTCTGGCCTGTCATTCCTCAGCTGGAAGCACTCATCTCCACCCCCCCAGTCTCTCATGTGGAATTTATTTTATTTTGTTTCTATTTATTAACTGATGTAGAACACTGCCCCAAATGGGTCTTTTCAGGTTCAACCTGAGAAAACACAGTACAAGAATAAGAATATAATAAAATGCAGTAATACTAAAGATGAAATCCTACATGAAGAGCTCAATATACAAAGTTATATCTGAAACAATGCTTTTTAAGCTAACTTCTTAATTACCTCTATAATTACCTAAGTGATTCACGATTTAAATATTGCAGTAGCACTCTTCTAGGTATGATGACAGTGGGAGAAGATGGGAAAAGGGTAAGAGATGTAACTGTTGGTGTATATTGATAGATGGTGAGAAGGAAGTGAGACAGGGAGTTATGTCCTCATCATATATTGAATTGATTTGTTTCTGGAGAGAGTTAGTTCTCTAACAGGAAATGAGAATATGCTGATGTTTTTGGAGAATGTATTTACTGACAGCTTCTGTGACTAAAACTTGAGCCGTGTATGGAAATCCAGGAAGCAGGAGGTAGATGTGAAATCTGATGGCAGGGATTCCCAAATATGGGGTCAAAGCAGAGAAGCTGTGATTTGTGCTATGAAATTTGTTCCTTGGGGTGGTAAAGAGCAGCAGAAAGGGGTTGAGATCTTAGGCCGTAACTGGGTACACCTCTAGTCAGTCTGCTAACAAAGTAAGGAAGGAATCTGTGTTCAAAAATGTGTGGGTAAGAGATGCTGTTAATTTATTTATTGACATTTGATTACCAGGAAAGTCGGACTGGGTAGGAGCCCATTTTCAGTGAAGGCCTGGGAAGAAAAGCTCCAAAGTATTAAAAAACATTTTGGGAACAATAATTTTATAATCTTAAAAATAATACAAAAAAACAACTGCAGTTTAAATAATTATACCAAATTAGACATAAAACGAAAACATTGGTTTAGAATAGGTACAAGTTATATGACAATGATTTAATGTTTAGAGAAATTTTAACCAGTTTAGAGAAAAATTAAAGGTAAGTTAGTATAATATAAACAGGAATTGCAATATGAAGTAAATGAAAAGCAGGCTTATGGTATATTTAGAGAGAAAGCTGGGGGGAGAAATTGATAAAAGTAAAGAAGTGAATGAAGAAGGGAGAGTAAGGAGGTGTAATGTAAGAGATATTTGTTCAAATTTAGGGATATAATTTATCCTGGTGTTGTTAACAGAGTGTTGCTCACTTTTATTGGTGACCATTTTGCTTTCCTATGTAATGTACTTGGGTGTTCTCTTTGGGGGAAGGATGGAGTGCTAAAGCTATGAATCTGCAGTAGCTTAGGTGGCAGACTATGCTGGTTCATGGACAACTGTGCAGGCATAATTTTGGGCACATGCATAATTATCATTACCACCCAGAGGTACAGAAAACAGTTCAAACCTATCGTGCCTTTTTTTGGAGATACCTCCCGCCTACAGTACTGGATAGAACTGTATCTCCCTGGTCTTAAGCAGCTTCTGTTGCAAGGAGCCATGGAGAGTGTTCTTAAAGAGAGGCTATTTCTGACTCTAAAAAACAGATGGGCACTGGAGGATGATCTCATACCTCTCAAGGCACAAATTTCAAAATGCTAATCCTGCAGTTCCTCTTACCCTTCTTTTGCCCAGTGCAGTGCTAATGATATTAGACCTGAACGTGTGTTAATATCTGTTGGGAGCACTGAAAATCCTCCTCACATCCTCAGCCATCAGGCCTCCCCAGCCAACTCCCATTAACCCATTCATTCCAAATTTGGGGCCCGAGGCAGTCAGTCCAGCTGATGGCTACTATTATGTAGCTGCCTAGAAGGTTCCTCTTGTGTCTCCACGTGCACATAAGAAATCACCACCCCCACCCCATCCTGCATGTGCAACCTGTTACCAGCAATTTTCTAGTACTCCTGTCGCAGTCAATGGTGCAGTGGAGCACACTGCCTCTGTTCCCCACTGATGGCCAAACCACACTGCATGCCTTAGTTCTTCCAGTGCCTGGGGTGCTAGTCAAAATGGTTTCACATGGGTCATAGAACTTCATCCCTTTACATCACCCAGCTTAAGCAGCAGTAAAAACTTTTAAGACTTGAGGCAGGAACTGATTTTTCAAGTTTTCCTCCTTGAGCTGTCTACTACATCCAGAGTGGCTTTTCACCATTGCTGGCTTATCTGAGTACCAAAGGAGTACACAATTCATACCTCTCAACTGTACAGATGTTCGCAGAATGTCCATATTTTTGCCTCATATTTTTGGTCCATTTTTCATAAAATTGTGGTTGCCTGGCAAATTAGTGGCAATCACTAAAGACTGAAGTTAGAAAATAATGACAGACATTTGAGTTTCAGACTTCATACCCTTCAGAAAATTCATGACAATGCAAAACCTGTTATTCTATCAACTTTCTAAGTTTGTAAGATCAACATTTAAAAAACTGTCCCTATTTTTGGGTCTTTGTCCCTCTTTTATTTAGAGCTTTGCCCAGATTTCTTGCTCTAAGATGTTGAGAGGTATGGGACACATCTATGCTTCTGTGGATGATTGGCCCCTTGGAGCTGTAATGGACTCAAAGAGCCAGGGAATCTGACAAAGAGTATTGATCATCTCCAGAACCAAAGATTTGCCTTCAGACTACCCAGTTTGATTCTCACTCCCAGACATAACAAAAGTCTTCCCTAGAGCTATTCTAAGTATCATAAAATGCATGGTTTATCTACCACTGGGGAATGTTGCCTGTTTAGAATTTTTCTTCTTCCAGTGGGTCCAGAGACTCCCCAAGACAATGAGGGCATTCTGCAGGAACATAGGTGCCATAGCCTCACTTATTAAGGTGCCATTGTCAAGATTTCATTTGAGAAACATCCAATGGTACATAAAGGCTTAATGAAACCATAAAGCACATACCCTGGGCAAAATAACTGTGTATCCAGAGAGAGAGAGAGAGAGAGAGAGTTTGCTTGGTGGGTGAAACAAATCTAAATGAATGATGGCCATGCATGATCGAGCCTTAATAACTGACACTTTGGACACTGTCTAAGGGGCTCATTTAAGCTTCATAAATGTCAACACCAAGTGGATGCAACACTTCAACTTAAAAAAAAAAGATGTCATAGGCTATCCTGGCCCTCAAGGCTTTCAGAACCTTATGGAAAGCAGAGAAACCTTTGCTTACCATGAGTGATGGCACAGTTAAGTAGTACATAAGCAGAAAGGAGAACTCATTTTTTTCCTCTGTGCAGTCTGACAGTGCAAGCCTGGGACTTGTCATCATAATCTGAGATAATGCTCATGGTGGTCTACTACCTCCCTCAGAACTAAACAATACACCAGACGCCCTGAGCAGGACTCTGTCAAGGAATTGCAAGTGGCAATTGAAAAGAAAGCTGTTTGGGTCTATAACTGATAAATGGAGTAGTACCAGACACTGAACTTTTGCCATTCCAGCAAACTACTGGCTTCCCAGGTACTGCTCCAAACTGCTGGGCAGTAGTATCTGGAAAGTGCATGACTGGAATAATATGTTCTATATATTACCCCCGCTGTATACCACCAGTATCAAATGTATGATAGAAGGTGAGGCTACACAGACCCACAATGATTTTAGTAACTCCTTTCTGGACAAGAAAGTAGTGGTATCTCATGGTGTTATATCTAGCAAAGGAACCACCTTACTTCCTTCTCCACTACTCAGCAGTCTGGATCCCTGGTACACTTAAACCTAAAGGGGTTTAGACATCCATCATGGATGATCTCACCCTTATTCTTCTCAAGCTACTACTTTCTGAAGATGTGATTGATATACTAATACAGGCCAGGAGGAAGTCTTATCTTGGAGAGTGTAGAAGATTCTCTATCTATATATTTATTTATACATATATTTATTAACTGTCTTGAGCACACTGATCTGAAGACCCTTTTTAGGCATGATACCTCTTAAATGTCCAGATGACCCAGGTTAAAAAGACAAAGAACTGACAGTATTACACCAAGAAAACAAGCACATTACAGTAGTGTGATTATGTAATACATATAGCAATATGTACAATAACGTGAAAAAAGTACAGCTACATCATCAATGCACTGGTTACAATATAGCATTAGTAATATAACTAACGTTGTACAAAAAAAAGCAGAAGTGAAGTTGAGGTACCTGTCAGTCTGCTTTATTTCTCAGATCTTTTTGTAGCAGGACTTTCATATTCTTTCATCAGATTTCACGTTGATGCTAATTCTGCATGTCTTCCAAGACATCCATTTCAGATGAATGACTTACCTTTGAAGAATTTTCTCAGTGTGATTACCTACATTTATCCACTAAGAAGGACAGTCTCACCTCCACTTCTTTGGAATTTGTCATTTTTGCTGGACAAATTGACCTTAGATTCCTCATAACCAGTGGCCTTGGTCTCCCTAAAGTTTCTTTCTAGGAGCAGTCTTTTTAATGGCCATCACCTCTACCAAGAAAATCTCTCAAAAGTGTAGACATTGATGCATAAGCAGCCATTCATTGTTTTTGATGAGGTAGCATCACCATCAGGATGATTACCTCTTTCTTGCTCAAAATATACTCTGAGTTTTCTCTTAACCAAACTATTCAGTTACTGTTATTCTTGCCATAATTGAAAAATAAAGCAAAATGAATCCTTCTCCTGTTGGGTGCTTGTAGAACAGCTCAGGTACTACCTAGGCAGGAAGAAGGATGTCAGGCAGATGGAGTAATGGTAGCTTCTACTAAAGAAAAACAAGGGAAATCAGTTTCAAAGCAAACACTCTCCAAATTCCTAGCAAACATTACCAGATTTTTTTATGAAAAGCATGTAAAAAACATACAAGGTTACAGTGGAGTGAAGTTTCTACATCTGCTGCTTTCCTCAGGCACAACTCAGATAAAATTATTTGTGAGGTAACTGCATGCCCCACAATCCAGTCTTTCTCTGAATATATAAACTGGATCTTCAATCCAGTAGAAACAGCAGGGGTTGACACTGTGATGGGACTCTTCTAGGGAATCTGACAGAACAAATCTCTGCTCTCTCCATCACCCGCTCCTGACAGAGCTTTGAAACTCCTCCCATATGATGAGTTGTACTACAACAGTGATCCCTATACAGAATGCAGTACAGTTGTGTGAAGACTCACTGTAATGGTAGAGGTTAGTATAGCAACAGCAATCCTATTCTAGCTCCCTTCCATTTTCCTTCATGAGCAAATTTCACCCTGTAATGATACAGGATTAAATAAGGGAAATTGTTGGCAGATGTTATCTTTTCTTCCTCTCTAGACTCTTGGGACTGTGCAGCACTTGAAGACAAGTAACTACTGGTGGGATTCTGCAAATAGATTTTTGCCATTACTGAAGACTCTTCCCACTCCAGGACGTAACGTTTTCACCATCATTGGCAAAAAGAAACAGAAGATGATGCAGGCCATTTGCCTGTAAATGCATGTCCACATGGGAAGGAGACAGCCCTATCTGAAGTCTGCAACATTCTAGGATGTGAATCAGTCAATCAGATGTTTTGCTATGTTTAATTACTGTCCTGCTGGAACAACTACCCTGTGTACTTTCTTTCCACCCCCACATCTGTATCAGTCTTGAAAATAAATTAGGATCCTATTGCCTCCCCTTACATGGGAAATTCATCTTGGACTACTCTTAATACCACATTAACCAGGAATCTGTTCTGAGGCTATTCCATTTCCTGACAGTGCTCTTTCCTATGAATACCGATCCACTCCTGGAATATTAGTAATGCCTCATGGCCACATTCTTTGGTACTACACTAGTGTTTCATTGAGTCCCTCCACAGGAATCTGTCCTGTCCCAGTCATCTTTTTGTTGTAGGGATCTATCCAGGAATTAGTGTCTCATCCCCCAAGAAATCTACTTGGTGAATGTATGAATGGGATATTCCATTCTACTTCTGTCTGGCTTTCTTTGAAGTATGTGCTATGGGTTACATGCCTCTTGCCAATCCATGTCATGATGTCATGTGCAGGACTACAAGAGCATACATAGACCCTGCATCTGACAGATGGCCCAACCATTATATAAAGAAAACAGTAAAAAGAATCACAGTGTACAAGGATATTTACTCAACTTGCAAGATATGCAGCATCAGCTGCTGGATGACACGAGTAGATGGCAACCACTGAGGGTTCCCCTCTCACAGGTCATTGCTATGGTACCTACATGTCTGATAGCAGGAGTCCTCCACAATAGATGCATGATTGATCAGAATCTGAGGAGACATGGGATAGAGGATACTGAAAATGTAAAGGGTGAGAAGGCTACATCCTGAAGCATCAAAGCGGGAAAGCTCCAGGAGTCACAGTCCAAGCAATAATGTCTGGGAAAAGTGTGACTCACTTACTAAGTGGCCTCTGCACATTTGTCTACAGTGAAGGTGTTTATAAATGAAGCAGTGGATGCAGTGATGCCATTAGTGGAGTGGCCATTCACAGCAACATTTGTCACGAACAGTTGAATACATGATAGCAAAAGACAGCACTTTGAGTTCAGTCCCTTGAGTCTCAGTCATACACTTTCTAAGCAGGAGTGTCACAGATCACCTAATATGGTGAGTATTACCTGTTACATCTGATCCATGACTAAACTAAAGTTCCAGTCCCCCTACAAGCACTGTTCCATGAATACACTAACTCCCATTTCCACAAAAGATCTATGCTAAAATTATAGCACTTCTTTGGCCTTCCCTCTTCTTCATTTATCTCTTCAAAGACTAGCAATCCCCCTCACAATAATCTGTTCTTTCTCTGTCTCTCAATGATCTGTCTTGGGACAGCACTAGTATCTCATTTAATTCTCCTCCCATGACTTCATTGGCTTCCTATGTCATCTTATCCCCTCCAGTGAGCTGTTCTTTAACTACTGTGTGTCTCATTCTCCAGTCCCTCCTTCTGGCAATCTCTCATGAGACTACACTAGCATCTTTTTCACAATCCTTCTCCCCCCACCACCAGGTTTATCTTGTATCCCATCTGGATATGTCCTAACAACCTAATGGTTTAGTTTCTTGTTCTCCTTGTGATGACCCTCTGGCTTCTCGTTTGCATTATCAGATGAAACTGATGTTTCTTAACCATGATTAGTGCTGCTCAGTACCATATCCAAGCTGAAAAGTAATTCTTCTGGCATTCTCTCTTTTGATGGCTTGCATGTATCAGCTGTCATCTCATTTGCCTGCTTTATATTCCCAACTTAAATGATCAGTTGCAGGGTTTTGCCTGTCATGCAGAACTTCAGACTGTAAATGTTCTACCGTACCTTGTTTAATATAAATATCGTGGTCAGGATAGTCAAATTTCTACTTGCAGAAAACTGGGGAAGGAAGCTGTTATGTTTAAATGAAATGAGCACCCGAAATGAAAAGTGACTTGGACAAAGTCAAATTATTTATTAAAATGTAAACATCAAGATTTTGCACCTAAACATAAATTTTCAGGCTCAGGGTCAAAATTCTTATGTTTGTATTTTTATTAATGTTTTGCGTATGGTATGGTTGTGCTACTTTCTGCTTATGGTGATCAGTTCATAGGTTCATAGGTTCATACTAGGCTATCTGCCCTAGGGCATTTACAAGCCTAGCCAGAGTGTGTTTGGCTTTCGCCACCCATTTTAAAATGAATTTTACTATGCCCTTTTTCGAGGTTAGTATACTGTGCATCTGTCTAACAGTGACACAGAAGTGATACCCAGAGTAAATCTACGATCTCCCATCCACTCATCAAGATTCCTCTTGAAGAGAGTCAATGAGGGACTCTGCCTAACCTGGACTGGGATTTTATTCCAGAATGAAGGGAGCCTCTGGGTTATGAATATGTCCCTCCAGCATGTCCTATTTATTTCAGTGCTGAGGTTCAAGTCTCTCGAGCGCGTAGCTCGATGGGATTTGGATTTTCTGAGGTGCAGCATGTCCATTAATTCCAGGTTGGACATGGCTTTATACGTCAGGCACAGATCGCCTCTGAGCAGGCAGTATGCCACTGAGTAGAACTGGAGTTTCTTTAACCAGGCAGCATATGGCATCTGTTTGAGCCCTTTGATCCTCTTGGTGAGGTACTTTTGGGGTCTTTCCAGTTGCTGCAGGTGTCTGGTAAGGTACATCCCAAAAGGGGCATTGTACTCAATTATGGGCCTGATGAGGGATGAGTAAAGAGGCACAATGACCTCCCCCTGATCTAGATGTGAATCCCTTCATGATTAGGTGGGCTATATAAAATGTTTTTCTAACCACTTTGGCCACGTGGTTGTCAAATGAGAGATTGCTATCAACTTGGGTCCCCAAGTCCCTAATTACTTCTTCCATACTTAATGGATTACCATCTATGTGGTAATTTGTGGGCACTTTGTTTTGCCAAGGGGATGACTATACAGTTTTTGGCATTTAGCTTGAGGCCATGGCTCTGGCACCAGTTGTCTGTTTCTATGAGGCCCTTTTGTAGGATGCTTGTGTCGGCTGGAGAGTCGATTATGGTGCCCGGTTTGCAGTCATCTGCGAACTTGGTCAGCCACAGTCCTTCCGTGTTGGCCTGTACCTCCAAGAAATATATACCAAACAAGAGAGGTCCCAGGACTGAGCCTTGTGGGATGCCACTTGTAACTGGTTTGGAGTCTGACATGGCTCCAGCAATTCTAACCATGTGGGTTCTGTCCTTGAGCCAGTTTGCAACCCATCTAGAGACATAGGGGTTTATGTTTAAGCTGGTGATTTTATCTATAATGCCCGAGTGGGGTATTGTATCGAAGGCTTTTGCGAGGTCCAGGTAGGCTGTGTGGACCACCTTTCCTTCGTCAATGACCTTGGTAACTGTTTCAAAGAAATCGACCAGGTTTAAGAGGCAGGATCTGCCCTTAACAAAGCCGAACTGGGTAGAATCCAGTGTCTGTAGGTCCCCAATATCTTTATTTATAAGGTCCATGATGATCCTTTCCATAGCTTTGCAGACCAAGCTAGTCAGGCTTATGGGGCGATAGTTTCCAGGATCCGTTGAGGCACCACCTTTGTGGAGAGGGACCATTGTTGCTGTACGCCACTCTTTGGGTACATATCCTGTAGTAAGGCTGAGATTGAACAGTAGTTTTATGTCTGGGTTTAGTTCTTCTTGGAGTTCATGTAGGATGCAGCCCGGGACACCGTCTGGTCCCATTGATGCTGTGTTTTTTGCTTTGGAGAGGGCGGCTCTTACCTGAGCATCTGAGATGTCAGGGGGGCAGCACTCTGCTGGGATAGATATTTGCCCTTTTGGTGGGGAAGGGGGGGAGAAGTTTGCACTGAACCTGTCAGCTAGGATGGTGGCAATGTCTGTGGGTTCGGTGTATTTTTTGTCATTTTGGACTAATTTGGAGCATATTTGGGAATTCCCACCCAGGTTTCTAACATAACTAAAGAAAGCCTTGTGATTATCCTTAGTGTCCTGTGCAATTTTTCTCTCGAAGCTGGCCTTAGACGATTTTATGAGTACCCGTAGTTTTTTGCTAATACTGATCAGAGATGCCTTCCCTTTTTGGGATTTTGCTCTATCATGTAGTAGCTTCCTCCTTCTATTGTATAGTTTGTTTATGGCTGGGGTCCACCAGACAGGACGCCTGCCTTTGGAGGATTGGGTCTTGGTTTTGTTTGGGATTGCATGATCCATGCATTCCTGAAGGTGTTCACAGAATGCGTTTATAAAGGATTCTGCGGTCTGGGCCATATTTTTCACAGGCCCGGGGGCTTTGAAGGATTCCACCTCGGTTTTGAGGAGTGTGAAATTTGCTTTAGAGAAGTTTTTCACTGTGGTTTTCTGGGCAGGGGCTGGGGTTGAGATGTGAATATCTAGTGGGATTAGTTTATGGTCTGATCTTACTAGTGAGGGATACACTTCTGGTCTGGAGCATGGAGTCCCCATGTTGGTGATGATCAGGTCCAGTATGTTTTCCCCTCTTGTGGGAGTGGTAGCAAGCTGTTCCATAGCATTTGAGTTTATAAATTCTAGGAACCTTTGGGCTAGGGTGTTGGAGCTAGAGTAATGCTCCCAGTTTATGTTTGGGTAGTTGAAGTCACCCAATATAATGGTGTTTGGAGAGAGCTTCATATTTTTCAGTGTTTTCAGGAAGGCCAAGTGGGGTTCCTGGGTTTGGGAGGGTGGTCTGTAGCAGGCTATAAACTGGAAGGCAGTTTTACCCACTGTTAGTTGCACATGGATAGTCTCTGAGGCTTTGTGCTGTGCCACCAACCTGGAGGTGTGGGTATCTTTGACGAATATTGATACTCCCCCTCCTTTTGTGGTTTGGTCCAAGTTTTGGGGACGAAAAACATGGTATGAGGTATAACCTGGTAGTGCTGGGGTGCTCTCGGGAGCCTTGAACCAGGTTTCTGTTACTGCACAGATATCGATGTTCTCCATGCTAAGGAGAGTTTCGAAAAGTGCATCTTGAGGTTTAGACTTCTGGCATTGAGTAGTATTACTCTTAGTTTCTTATCCCTTGTGATACCTATGGAGGTGGGTTTGTCTTTTGAGCCTTGCCTAAAAAAGGCACTATGGGGGTGGCAAGAGCCTTTGCCAATATCCAAAAGTCCAGGGGTGACAGGTGCAAGCTGTCCCTAGCGAAGCATCGTGACTTGTCAAGCATGTCATCTCAGGCTGACAAGCATTGGATCCCCTTTGAATGACATCAATACTTAAGCCAATTGTTGAAATTGATCATCTTGTCTTCATATTGTGGCATCATTCTTGGTGAGGGTAAGATGCTACTCAAGGTCAGGGTCATACCAGCCTGGGCTACATGCTCAGAGAGCTCCTCTATGTCTCTTTTCATGTAGTCCTGGGAGGTACGTCTCAGGTCATTCACACCAGCATGGACAATGACTGAGTCATATTTGTACTTGCCTTGGAGTGACCTGAGTGCTTGTGTTATGTGGCAGATCCTAGCACTTGACAGGCAGCTCACCATGACCATCTCCTTGTTCAGCCTGGTGAGCAGGACGTCAGTGTGCCTGACGATAGAGTCACCTATTACAAGTGTATCAGGTGTGTTCTTTAGCCTTAAGGGCTGTGACTGATCGGCACACTGGCTTTGTGAGCTATGTGTTGCATGTGTTTTGTTTTGGGGTAGCAGTTGCTTGGGTGTCTGCTTTGGAGGTCTCTGTTGCTTAGGCAGATTTTTATTTAGAGCCTCCGAGTATGTTTTTGTGTGTTTATGCATTTGGTTTGCTGTCGTGGTAGGTCTATGTGAGACTGGAATTGTAGTGAGTGTGGTTTCCTTCTCCTCATGACTGGTTATGCCAGTACTGAGTTGAGAGAGCTTAGCCTCCAGTTTGGCTATATGGTTGCATCTCTCACATGTGTTGGAAGTTGTTTCTGTTGGAGTTTGCTTCTGTTTCCCTAGCTAATTATGTTGTATGCAATAATTGGGTAATTTTTAGATGTAGCCATGGAGAAGGGCATTGGTTTGTCCTGGATAAATACCAGGTACACTTTTTTGCTGGATACTTCATATTTGACCTTGATAGTTCTTCACCTGCAAATGCATGATTCTTCTGAGCCCCCATGTACCCAAGCCCTGAACTATCTATTTATGACACCATCCAGATATTTCACCCCCCCAACCTAGATTGGAGTCACCAGACTGCCATGTTAGGTTGCCAATTGGTAAAATGCTGTGAGAAGAGAGTCAGCCTTTGGGTCACCACTGCTGCTCATTATGGAGGCTTGGTGGCTTACTTGTTTTCACAATCCCCTTACACAGGCTCATTACATTGACAGGGGGTGTGCTTTCAGTGGATTCAGTGTGAGGAATGATTATGCCTGTATCTTCAGTACTATGAGCATCCATCCCCTCAACATTTACCAAAAGAAGAGAAGAATTGGTGATGCTTTTCACTCCTGTACTCTTGGTGCTGACTCCAGCAGACACTCACACTGCTATCACCTGGGTTGTAGTTATGGTGTTTATCGCTCTACCCCACTGGAGGTACTGATGGATATAACATACACTACTGCCAACTTGTACACTCTGATTACCTTATAGACTCTTTTTTTCCCTATATCTTTTATAGATAAACTGGTTAAGTTGTTTTTGAGATTTCAACAGTTCTGGGATGCATGCTGCTTCATATTTAATTTTCTTGTCCCACATAAAGACCTCTTGGCATTTCTTAAGTTTGGCACTGGTTTAGGTACTACAGTCTTCCCATGTTTCATGTGTAATAGAAGTCCATAAGAGGCCTCTTTAAAACTTCTCATCAGCTTACACTTCTCATACAGCATTTCTTTCTTGACTCTGTTCTAACTTGTAATGACTTACTGCCATACTGGCCTGCAGTATTAATGCAGACCAGATCTTTTGTATTTATCTATATGAAGTGTTTACTGCATTACTGTTGCTGCCATGACCCAAACACAAGCCCATTGTCATTTTGTCTTTGTTTGTGCCTCCTTGTAACATAGTGCAGCATTTCTGTCTTGAACTCTACTGGTAAGCATTAAAGTAGCTGTGATCATGGTCGCTTAAATGATAGTCATAGTTAGTGTCTGTATGTTAGTCACTGTAGCAAGGATAAATTTAAAAAAAGTTGTTTGGCACAGTTTAGAAAGGAACTCTTATGCGGGTATACTGTAGTTTTGCTTTTAAGAACAAAATGACAGTGAGCTGCAGCAATGACTTATTATGTAGGTACATAATAGTGCCCTGCTTAGTCGAAGATTTTTTTTGTATTTATCTATCTGCCTATTTGTCTCTCCATCTATATATCTGTCTATTTAGCTAACGTATGTATTTATCTATCATCAACTTTGAGAGGACTCTGTTTTGGTTCTCAAATTCAAAATTAGGCAGGGTGGGCATCAGATAAGGGCATTGCCCAAGGTACCAAAAGTCCTCACTATAGCATTTGTAGGCTGTATTGTAAAACTCTTGTTGGGCCAGTAAAAGCCATCATATCGCTTCTGTGTTCCAGTATACCCACTATGTCACTTTTGTTGATTTGACAGACCCTCCACAAACACTTCACCCCTCCCAAAACCCACACAGACACATATACACAGTCATACATTGTTGGCACTGGACTTAATCTTCTGCTAGTAACTCTCATTTTGTATGGAATTCTGTATTGTTTATAGATTCATAGGTGTTTATTAGGCTAATGACCACAAGGGCCTTTTTAAGCTTAACCATGCATCCCAAATTTATTGTATTGTTATTACCTTGGTCACTAAAATAAAATGTATTTCTGTTGCTTTAAGAGGTAGCCTTGCTTAAAGGACCACTATGGGAAAAAAAACACTTGTTTATACGTTCATAGGTGTGTACTAGGCTAATGGCCCTGGAGCCTTTACAAGACTAGCCCATAGGATTATCCTGGCATCATGCCACCCGACCTTAGTTCCCAGTA
>NC_056730.1:170490650-170543150 GCF_019279795.1 Protopterus annectens | reverse complement strand
TCGTTTGATGTACAAATAAAGAAACACATCAGGGATATAAGATGTAAAATTGAAAGCCCTGTAGCTATACATTTTAAAAATTGCCATAATGGAGATGTACAGGGATTGCAGGTTACAGTATTATAACAAATACATTATGAGCCTTTTAGTGTTTTTGATATCAAAAGTAAACTTCTTAAGAAGGAATCAATTTTCATCATAAAATTTGATACTTTGTCCCCTAAGGGACTTAATATGGAATGCAATTAGAGATGTTTCATCTAATTTGATTTAATTTAACTTTATTGTTCTTAATTGTTTAATTGACTAATTTATGAACATGTTCTTTTTATATAAGGAATTCATTGGAGTGACGTGTTGTACCCTGTAAATGCTGGTGAGCCGAGGAGGTAGAGGAATTTCACATTTTATATTTTTTTAATAAAGTCTTTAGTGGAATCCTGTCCATCTCATCTGTGATTCCTGCTAATTTTGATTTCTGTGTTGGTTGCTGATTTATCGTCTGAATGGCCAGTGATTCCTTTGTTCAGTTACCGAGAGTTTTCAGGTAATCCATTCTGGACCCAACTCAAAGGACAATGGAGAATTTATTATTCAGTCAGGTGAATGATCATTGTTAAGGGATACTCTGTATGCTGATCATGGCAATTATGGTAATGTTTTACCAAAGTTATTAGACAGAATGGATAAAGAAAGGGAGAAATGTTTTAATAACCCTTTCTCTGCGGTTGGATAACATTTGGATAAAGCTATGTCACCAGATATCCAGGTACTATTTGACAAATTGGAACATTTATTATTTAAAGAGACTTCTGTATATTTCAATGTACAACGTTTACAATGGTCCCTGGATCTTGATATCACCCCGAGGGGCCTGAAAGCTGTTAAGAATCCATCCACCCCATTTGATCTGATGGACGAGAGTGATAATAAGTTCCAAACCTGGTGGGTGGCTACAGCACACAGGTGAAGTATGGAATGAATTAGTATTTTGGTTAAAAGAGGCTTAATAAAAAGGCAGAAGCTTAAGGATGATTTAAATCTGCGTGTTCTGATATCAGCAAAAAACTAGTAGTACATCTTTGGAACAGTGCTTGGCAAATACTAATAATAAATTGGTGAACTTTAAAAAGGACATTATAGACAAAGAAGAAGAATAAGCTTTTCTGGGACTTACGTGATTATGAGTGTAACTAAGCATTTACACTGACTTCTAATCTACGCAAGCAATGTAATCGCATGAGATTTCAACCGACATCTGGAAAGAGGAATCACCTTGGTGCCTCGTTCACTTCTGCCAACAGCTGAGCTATATCCATGGATTATGAGAGTGAGAGACAGCGGAATATCCATCTTTACCCTCTGTGAGAAATCTGGACGTCTTTCAAAGGACTTTTCATAGGGGTATGGAGCAACAGGGCAAGAATCACAAACGTCCACAGACTTATCATGAATATGGACCAGATAATAATAGGGAAGGACAGCAATATTCCCGTTACTCCAAATAAGGTAAATGGAATTAATTTACCTGTGCAGTCTGGAAATATTGATATAATGTGAACTATATTGTTAATTTATCAGGATACAATTTTATGGATGAAGGAAATACAGTTTTGAGTGTCTGTCTTATGTTTGTACAAATGGTTTTACCCAGACTCTAAGATACCAAATGTGAAATTTTTAGATTAACTAGAAAGTTGCATTTAAAAGACTATTTTCAAGGGGACAATAAAAGTAATAAAGTTTTTGATGCAATATTTTTTCATGTAATTCTGAGTATGACTCTAATGCTTATTGTTAGTTTGATACTGAAGTTCTAACTTATAAGAGCTGCTTAATACTCCCTTTTAACAATGAGGTCATCCAACATTTTTCTGCATCATTGAATTATAGTGTTAAAAAGGAATATAGCAAGTTTTATTGTAATAAGGCAAACATAGGGTTGGATTCACGAAGGCTTGCATGGAGTCTAAGACTAGAGTAAGACTCCATGCAGCCAACATGTCTGCCGAGCGATCCAGGAACAGCCAGCAGGGGCGTGCAAGAGAGCTCCTAAAACGACTCTTGCACGGACAGAGTTAGTTTATGCAAATTACCTCACTTGCTGCTGAAAGCTGTGCAAATGAGGTAAATTTGCGATCCAGGAAACACTAACCTGTCCGAGCAAGAGTAGTGTTATCTGCAGAAATGTACTTGGTTGGCAACTGAGTACCATTCTGCAAATAGCAAAACGGAGCCATGACAGCTCCAAATAAAGGATGCAACCAGTTGAGGAAGCATGCCAATGGCCAAATATATGGCCATTGGGATTTTTATGCGTTGCAAAAAAATAAAAAAAATTTTCCTCAATCTGCAATGTTTAAGCATAGCGCAGCACTGCAAATGTGCGGCGCACTAAAAATCAGAGCATCACAATTTAAAAGCCACAAATATGGATTTAATTCAAAATATTCATGTCATGCAAGTGAATGGCAGGCTGAAGACAACATGGCTACTGAGTAGTGGTTGCTAAGGGGGGAAGCTCAGTCTGAGTGATGTAACCAAGAATTAGTAGGCAATCCTATGCAAATGAGGATAAGGATAGTGAATCCCAATTTTTCCTGCTATGTGAACCATGTCCCTAGAGTGTAAGAGTAGGATAAGGGGAGCAACAGAGTAGAAGATGGGTGACATCATGAGGGGGTATGTATCAAAAAGACTGTAAGCTCATTGGAGCAGAGTGGCATGTGTTTGCTGTGAGTTACTCAGGACTAAAAGAGGTGTGCCTACAGTTGTCTAAACTGAAACCCAAAAACCGAAGGTGTACGCTGTGGCTATCACTAAAGTTTCTTGCAAAGCTGCTTACACTGTGTGCGCGCGTGTACACGCGTGTAAACCCGTCTAAGCATGTGTGCACGTGTGTGCACCCGTGTAAGCCTGTGTAAGACTGTCTAAGCCTGTATACATGAATGTGCACCTGCCTAAGCCTGTGTAAGCTTGTGTAAGACTGTGTGCACGTATGTGCACCCATCTAAGCCTGTGTAAGCCTGTGTGCATGTGTGTGCGTGTGTTTGCACTTGTTTGTGCGGCACTGCCCCCTGTAGAAACAGAAAGGGAAAATGAAGGAAAAGAAGTAGTAGGAAGTTAACCAAGGAGAACTAGCAGAGCTGCCAGGTGAAAACAATCAGAATCAGCCAATTACACAGGCAGTACAGTAGCCCAGCCCAGCCCAGCACTTAAAACTCTGCAAACAACATTCCCCCATGTTTTTCTCAGAAACACTGCAACACTGCAGTCAACAAAGAGAAGCGAAAACTTAAAAAGCTTAAACTGAGACATAAAAATGTTAGGGGCTGCCATTGCTGTTATAAGGCAACATGTGCAAGATGCTGAGGGTGGTGCCATTGCGAATGCTGCTGAGCAACCCACAGTGAGGAGATGGAGAAGAGTGCACAGAGCCAGGGTAACCTACCAGGGGCTACATTAGCTGGAGATAGTGGAGCGCTATAGAGTGGACAGAGAGCTCCTGCAGCAAATTGTTGAGCTGTGCAGGCCACGCCTCACACACACAGAACCAGCAGAGGGGAACCCATCCCAGTGGAAACCAAGGTATGTGTTGGCCTAAGAATACTAGCAACACGTACCTTCCAGAGACCAACTGGTGATATGATGGGGATTTCACAGGCATCAGCATCAAGGGTACTGCACCAGTTCCTGAATGCCATGTCAGCACATGTCGGTGATCATGTATATTTCCCCAATTCCCGTGAGGTATTGGCCAGCAATATGCATCTCTTCCAGCAAATAGTGGAATACCCTGAGGTAGTGGGTGCAATTGACTGCATGCACATACACATCAAAGCACCAGCTGGTCAGGGGGGGAGGGTCTACATCAACCGCAAGGGCTTCCACTCTATCAACTGCCAGGTCATGTGTGATGCCCAGGGCATAATATTGAATGTGTGTGCTGGCTGCCCTGGAAGCTACCACGATTTCCATATCTGGCATCTGTCGCAGCTGTACCAGACATTTGCCAATGGGGACATCCCTGACGGTCACCTAGTGGGGGATGCTGGATACGCACTGGAGCCGTGGCTGATGACACCCATCAGAAATGCACACACACCTGAACAAGAACTCCATAATGAGGCACACGCACAAACACGAAATGTAATCGAGCATGTGTTTGGGATGCTCAAGTCATGGTTCCGGTGCCTGGACACATCTGGTGGAGCCTTGCAGTACTCACCAACTACATGTACCCAAATTGTCATGGTATGTGCCATGCTACACAATATGATCCTGCGAAAACAGCTGCAGCAGGAACAGCATGGGGCAGGGCCAAACAGTCCCCCACCATTGCCAAGGCCTGCAAAGGCACAGCGTGACTCGAAGGAGGAACAAACTGAGCCTGCCCCAGTAGGCAGAAGGAGGTGTGCCCAGTATGCCTTGTCCTTGGCAAAGAGGCAATGCATAGCACATACACTGCCTCAGTAGTAACCCTAGAAATTATACCTCTCTCTGACTCACACATAAAATAAAAGGGATGCCTAACTTGACACTACCTGTTTCCAAACATGTATAGGCAGTGTAGTATGTGCATCCGACATAGGCAGCCCTGCAGCACCACCTGAGGCATGATTGCCATGTTTTAAGCAATATAAAGCAGTGCTAAGCAGCTTTCACCAATATCTAGTATATGTAAACAAAATCACTTGTGCAATGTTGGGCAAGGTCAGTGAAAGTTGAGCAAAGTCAGTTAAACATGCTATTATCTGCTTTACTGTTCCTTAAGCAGTCTGGTCTGGCCGGCATGAAAATAAAAAGCAGTGACAGGGCTTGAACCCAGGATACTGTGCACTACAGTCACAGTACTGAACCACTAAGCCATGGTAGCATTTCAGTGGGACAGACACAGCAGGACAATTGTACACTAATGCAAACACAAAGCAATGCTGTATCATGCCCCTAAAGAGGCAAATGGGTAACCTCACCCACACACCTATGCAGACAGAGAACATCAGGCCAGGCGTTGTGATGTGGGCTGTGTAGTCTATGAAGTCGCAAGCTAATATACGTGACATTGGATGCTAAGATCTGTAGTACAGTAGTATGCCTCAAGCCAGTACGATAGGCAACAGTACAGACTGTAATGGTGTCCTGTACATAGCAGTGCAGGCACAGCAAATGTTTATAAGTGTCAGGTGAAACCCACATCCAATGTACACCCACAGTAACAATCCGGTGTGCCCACGGGTAGAAATGTACAAAGAATAGCTGTCCCCCCTGTATGTAGAAATGTTGATAAGTCTATGCAAAGTGACTCATGGAAGCCCTGCAGGCACAGCATGATCCCTGTTGATCAATGACACAAAGGTGAGCCCTGCTGTAAAAATACAACTTGATTTACCATACACATATAGTATAAATGTGTATACTGTGAGTGCTCACACACTCCAACAAATGTAGTGGATTTCATTCAGCATCACACTGAAAGGTCGTACTGGGCATACTCACACATGTAGGCTAAATACGGATGTGATAATAAGGGGTCTATGGACAAATGTGTATAGTCATCTCTACTTCCAGAAACACATTCACAAAGTTATCTGAAAATCCTGCTATGTGTTCACACAAGCTGCCAAGGTCTGTGCATGTAGATCAAAGGAGGCTGCCACTACTCAGCAGTCATCAGACCTGTCAGAGAGTACCACAATACACTTGCGATGAATCTGACTAGGCACGTTCAGCAGCTAGAAAGACCAATGAAGTACCTTAACAAGAGGATTACTGGCCTCAAATAGTTCCCCCTTGCAACAAGACTGAATGTAACCCAATCTGTACTCTGTTGCATACTGTCTACTCAGGAGATCTCTGCCCAACAGACAGGTCCATGTCATGGTTACACTCAGATCTGTTCTGAGTTACAGCTCAATGGCACTAAATGTACAGAGCCAACTGATATTGCCAACATCCTGGCAGATAGGATCAGTGTTAACTGTCACCCATGAAAGAGCACATCTCTATAATGGAAGACTGCAAAGTTGCTGTCATCACTGCTGCACAGGTAAAAAACACTCTCCAAAGCCAGTATCACAGCAGCCATGGGACTAGATAACTTCCCAGGCTGTGTAGTATTGACTTCCTGAAGTAAACATTAACATGGAAGGCCTGTGGCTACTGAAGTTTCCAGAGGACTGCAAGCTAGGAGCCATCATTGTAAACCCTAAAGATGTGGACATCCTACAAAAGGGCCTCACTGAGACAGATGGCTGTTGTCCAAGCCATGGCCTGTAGCTCAATGCCAAAAGGTGCATTATCATCACCTTTGTTAAAAACTCTGTAGCCAAGAACTACAACATAGGTGGTAGTATACTTCGCACTGTAAGTGTGACAAGAGACCCTGGGTCACAGGTGGCCAGTGGATACAACTGTGATAAGCACATTCCCACAGTAGTCAGGAAACCCTCTTATGTGGCACGCCTCATCACAAAATGTGTCTCATGCAGAATAGAAGAGGACATTGTTCCCCTCTACTCACCACTCACTAGAACTATAAAAGAGTACAACGCCACTGTTGCTATGTACCTCACAAGACAACCACAACAACTGGAAAGCCAGCAGCTATACCTCACAAGGAGCATAAGTGGCCTAAAATACATGCCATACACAGACCATTGCAAAATGCTCCATCTGTACTCCCTTGCATATCGCCTACTCAGAGATGTTCACTGCCAACATACAAAGCTATGTCAAACATAGAGCTGTTGGATATGATCCACGTAAAACACTCACAATCACTTTGACCTTTCAACCCAAAACCACGAGTGAAATACAAAAGGAAGGTGTGTAGCCATTAACCTTATGGATATCCACACCTTCAGGTTACTGGCACAGCATGAGGTCTTGGAGACCATGCAAGTGCAACTAAGATTGGGCAAAGCTGCCCATCAGATTGTAGCCTGCTACAGATCACGTATCTTGTCTCAGGAACCTCACTCAGTATTCCGGAGAACAATGGCAAATACAAAGGTCCTATCAAACACCATTATATGAGGAGATTACAACTACCCAAACATTGAGCGGGTGAATTACTCATATACAACATCCCTTGCCCGATGTGTCCTAGAGTTAAGAAACTCTAACACCCTGGAACAGCTGGTCAGCATGCCCACTAGAGGTGACAACATACTGGACATGATCATTACCAACATGGGGTACCAGTGTTCCACAACAGACATAAACTCCTCACTGGTAATATTAGATCATTAAGTAATCACACTGGACATCCACATCCCGACCCCCGACACAGTCAATGAAACCACTGTGAAGACATTTGCAAAGGCAAACTGCACACTCCCCAAGACCAAAGTGGAACATTCCGAAGACCTCTTGCTATAGGATAATGGTATGCAATCTGCATAATCATTTACAAGTGCATCCTATGAGCATCTACAGGGATGCATGGAATGAGACATCACAAATAAAACCAAGATGCACTCCACCAAAAATAGGACAACAAGCAGGTGTTTGTTGTCCATAAATAAACTAGACAAGAGAAGGAGGAAACGAACACATGATAGATCCAACTTCACTAAAGGGAAGGCATCACTGAACATTATCATGAAGAAACAATGATCGCTCATAAAATAATCCAAGGATGGTTTCTAAAGACAAATAGCCAAGGAATGTAAGAATAACAACCACAAAGCCTTCGGTAGCTATACCAGTCATGTAGGTGTCAGCTTCCAAATATGCTGTCAGCTACAGAAAAAAGGAATGAAATACACCAAACCAACTTTCATTGCCTACATCCAGGGGGACAAGATCAGTGTAAACTCCCTCCCATCACCCCCAAAAGGGCCTGTGTTCATCACAGAAGGATGCAGAAACACAGACATCATGGACATGCAGGTAAAGACAGCCCTCAACAAAGCTAAGAACATAGCATCAATGTGACTGTATGTCGTCCCAGGCTGCGTCTAACACTAGGCCCATAAGGAACTACACCCTCACCTATATTCACTGTCCAGACTCAAGCGTACCACAGGCTATGTACCCAAAGAATGGCATACACTAACAGTCATCCAGCTCCACAAAGGGTGTGCCAAAACAGAACCTGGAAACCATTGGCCAATATGTCTACTCAGCCGGGTCTACAGAGCTATTGAGCAAATTGTCATGAAACCCATACATTGAGACATTGGAGTTCTCCAGACACTGGACTCTACACAACTTCGCCTTGTTAAAGGCAGAGCCTGGCTCCCAAACCTAGCTGACTTATTTAAAACAGTTACCATGAACATAGATGGAGGTGAAAGTAGTCCACACAGCCCACCTGGACCTCACTAAGGGCTTACTACACCATTCCCCACTCTGTCATCATAGACCAGTGTACCAGCTTGAACATTAACAGCTATGTCACAGGATGGGTGGCCAAGTGGCTCACAGATAAAACACACATGTTCATAGTTGCGTGTGCCATGTCCAACTCTAAGCCAGTCACAAATGGCATCACACAAGTCTTTGTCCTGGGACCCCACCTGTTCAGTAGATACTGCTCAGAGGTACAGGCAAGCATGGCAGGTGTATGGCTGAACAGGTTTGCAGATGAATGGTAACTGTGGTCCATAATCGACTGTACACCTGACACAGACATCCTCCAGAAGTGTCTTACAGAGACAGATACCTGGTGTCAAAACAATGCCCTCAAGTTGAATGGCAAAGAATGCATAGTCATCCCTTTTGGGTAAAACAAAGTGCACACAAATTATCACATAGGTGGTAATTCAGCATGTACGGAGAAAGTCATTATGGCCCTGGGGACACAGGTAGATAGTAAACTCACCTTTGATGATCACATGGCCAAAGTGTTTAGACATTCCTTCAATGTAGCCCATCTAATGTCACCTAATGTAACCCACTTCGTATAGTCTGATGATGTCACCATCCTACAAATATACCTGTGGAAAGGATAATCCCCAGTAATGTGCACAGTGTGTTGTGTTAATGCGTATTCCTCTAGTATCATGAAGTAGTTAGGTAGGGACTTGAATCCTGCACAGGACAACTGTGTGTGTTTGTGTGTGGTCTCTTTGGGAAGGCGCAACCTTTTAGGAGAGTAGTAAGAGACCTCAAAAGCGGTAAACTAATCTTTGTCAAGTCTGTTGATGTCACCATCCTACAAATATACCTGTGGAAAAGAGAGCTTCCAGTAATGTGTATAGTGCATCGTGTTAATGTGTATTCCTCTAGTCTCATGAAATAGTCAAGCAGCGGTTTGAATCCTGCACTAAACAACTGTGTGTGTTTGTGTGTGGTCTCCTTGGGAAGGAGAAACCTTTTAGGAGAGTAGTAAGAGACCTCAAAAGTGGTAAACTAACCTTTGTCAAGTCTAATGATTTCACCATCCTACAAATATACCTGTGGAAAGAATCGCTTCCAGTAATGTGCATAGCGTGTCGTGTTAATGTGTACTCCTCTAGTATCATGAAGTAGTTAGGTCGTGGTTTGAATCTTCCACTGGATAACTGTGTGCTTGTGTGTGGTCTCCTTGGGAAGGAGCAACCTTTTAGGATAGTAGTAAGAGACCTCAAAAGCAGTAAACTAACCTTTGTCAATTCTGATGATGTCACCATCCTACAAATATACCTGTGGAAAGGATAACTCCCAGTAATGTGCATAGCATGTCGTGTTAATATGCACTCCTCTAGTATCATGAAGTGATTAAGTAGGGGTTTGAATCCTGCACTGGACAACTGTGCATTTGTGTGTAGTCTCCTTGAGAAGGTGCAACCTTTTAGGAGAGTAGTAAGAGACCTCAAAAGTGGTAAACTAAACTTTGTCAAGTCTGATGATGTCACCATCCTACAAATATACCTGTGGAAAGGATGACTCCCAATAATGTGAATAGTATGTCATGTTAATGCGTACTCCTCTAATATCATGAAGTAATTAGGTAGGGGTTTGAATCCTCCACTTGGTGATTGTGTGTGACGCTGTTGGTCAATGTGTTGTGGGTTTTGCTTTTACCACTGTATGACATATCAGTATGCATTGCACATGTGAGCTAGCTGTGTGGCAAATACATATACGTACATGTTACCACAATGATTGCATGTGTGGGAACCCTGCTTTCCCCAAGAACACAGCTGTCATCCTTGCCAGAATGTGCTGCTGCTTCCCAGACCTTAGGTCACATCTGTATGCTTGTGACAAGCCCAGCCACTCCAGTGATCCCTGGCATAGGTCATCTGTGTCACACAAAGTCATTATGGTTCCTATTGGAATGTGTGAGTGAGGGTCTATGGCCGAGGTATATGTCAGACATGTTCAAACGCAGCAAAGTCTGTCAATGATGACTATTCATAACAGGTGTAAAACAACCTATGTGGATATGCATGAAAACCCCTAATTGCTTATGTGATCCACCAAGGGATTCCAAAATACCTTTGGAAATGTGAGTAAGAAAGGAGAGAGGACATAACACTTGGTTGCATGTACACATCAGTACCTGTTCATCATGTTGGTGGCTACTACCTATGTGGTACTGTGGGGATAATATGTTCCATAAAGGTGGATGACTATGCTTAGTTTGGCTTATAGCTTTACAGCATGTGTTTGACAACAGGCATCTGTCTGTATGATACCCTTGTGGAGGATGTGTGTGTCATCTGGAGAATGCATTATAGGCCACAGTATGCATTACCAGACATGGACGGACATATCCCTACTGTGATTGCTTGTACCTAAGAGAGCTATATGCCAAACAGGAGTGGTGTCAGTAATGGGTGCAGGTGAATACCAGTGGTTACTGCCATTGTATAGTACCTGAAGGATCCAAATGGTGCTGTGTGTCCTACATCTGTGTGTCGGTTGTCAAGACATCATCTAACGATTGGTTATGGTCAGGCTGTTGAAGTGATGTATACTACCAAAATGCAAAACAATGACAGATAGTAACAGTATCACCCACAGCACAGTGTCAAACCATGTCATACACACATGTGTAGTCAGGTTCTGGAATGTGTGTAGTACAATGCATACTGGCCACCAATAGAAACTATGGAGTGTTACTGTGTAATACAGAGCATGTCACCCTGGTCATGTGTCCACTATGCACATACATGCAGACAGTGCACCTCCACCATGTTCACAACTGTACACCTGCAAATCTGTGCTACACACATCCCACACATACTGTCCACTCTCTAACACATGCTGCCAATACTGCACACATCAGCCAAGTGGCACTTGGCTGGACAATACACAATTGGATCCAACACTGGTGTAAACAACACTACAATGACAATCATAGCTTTAATGCATCATGCCTGCTCAACTACACCTTCAAGCATATCATTACACTGTACTGCTGACAACATGCTAACATTGCTATACTGCTATATAGACACCCTGTGCATCAGCACCATGGTAGCCTGTTCCTGCATTGATGTTACAGATGACAGGAGGCGCACAGGTTTCATCATATGCACAAGGTGTGTTGTTGGTTTGCCAGAGGCCTACAGTGAGCTATCCAATCGACATGTATGTGTGTGTGGGGGGGGGGGCAAGAATACTGGAATGGACCAATGTTGTTGTAATGTGTGTGGGTATGTGTTAGCCCTAGGTGTCCGGAGTATGTGTGTGTGTGTCTGCATGCACACAGTTCCATCATGTGGCTGCCATATATGGGCATTTGTGGAACAGCCACAGACTGTACCTGCGAGGCTTTATAGATCACCATCTCTGGCCATGGATATGGTACCTGTGCCTGGCAGGGGTGCTACTGACACTAGCAGGTACTAAGCCAGACTGGGTACTATCCCCAGAGGTGGATGGTTGTACACTGGACACAGGTCCCTGCTGGGACTGCCCAGAGCCACGTGCACGTGGTCTTCTAGGGCATTCTATGGACAGCCCACCCCCAACATTGCTGGGGCTGGTACTGGCACTATGGGAGCGGCTGTGGCTTGAGGGACATCCATGGCGACTGCCAGCTGCTGATGTTGCTGGCATATGTCCACATCGACGTCGCAACTGTCCCGCACTGTCCTGACACATGGACATGACATTCTGGAGGATATCTAATGTCTCTCCCCAATGTCTATCAGTGACCTCAGTGTAATTGCGGATGGCACCTGCTAGGTCATGGATACTCTCAAGTACAGCAGTGTTATGTTGCCTCTGTGCCCTTAGTCCCTGTCTGGTGTACCGTTCCATACGTGCCTGTGCCTCCATGACAGCCTGGAACATGTATGAGGTACTAAGTCCTGTGGCATGTCTGCCAGGGGCATGATGAGCAGCAGTGCTCCTCCGAGAACCCCTGGACATCTGCCTATGTGGTACCCTTCCAGACATCTGGGTATGGCTGCAGTTAAGGGGATGCATGTGCCATAGATACCACGCTGTCCTGACCAGTGCTGACTGTATGCTGTCCCTCACCTAAGGCCATTGGTGATTGATGTATTGGCAGTATGACTGTGTGCATGGATGGGGTGGACAGTTGTGTACTGTCAATTGGTGGCCCAACGACAGACCCTGGCAAACATGCCTGTGCCTCAACACACCTATCTTCATTATCACTATGTGGCTCAGTGACATCAGTTTCCCTGCTGCAGTGAACCAGCCCTAACACAGCACCTGTGGGAGGAAGACAGGAAACACACTTTTTGACCTGTACATGATGTCGGAACACATGCACACATGCATACATGCACACATGAACACATGCACACATGCACACATGCACACATGCACACATGAACACATGTACACATGAACACATGCACACATGCACACATGAACACATGCAGCACACATGCACACAAATACACTCCTCACTACTGCTGATACCCACACACACCACCAGCAATCCAAAACATACTCAATAGTGCTTGAAGGTGGGTTACAGTATCACAAGGCAAACAGTCATATCACATGTGTCAGCATGCAGAAATTCTGTTGCTCAAGAACATGCAGTGTGAGTGTAGACAGCCCTTGTTCATAACAGTACACATGGCTTTGATGCATGTGTGTTGTGTAGTGATTGACCTCACCCTAGAACGCAATGTGTACATGGACACAACATTGCTGTGCAAGTATTAAAAGCTCTGCAATGTCTGGTGCACCATCACTCACAGGTATACATACCATGGCTGGATGTGTATCTGTGTGTCACATAGATATCCATTTCTGATTACAGTGTCTGTGTCTGTAGCAGATAATTGTGGATACATGTTTAGTACATGCATGCTATGTATACACACAGGGTGAGTGGTGCATGTATACGTGATGGAATACCATTGCTCAACATGGCCATTGTACAGTGGTTATGGTGAGTGTAGGACATATTGTGGACATGCCAGTGCCAGCCATGACATGGCATGCTACAACATGACTGCAACATTAAACATCACACATACCCAATGTGTGTCATGTGACCTATACACTTAATAGCATTACAAGACATATATGTGTCACTTTGTACAAATGGTGATTGCTATGCATATTGTGTATAGCTGCATATGTTTGCACACACACAACACTGAGGTGCATAGCAATGACGGCTATGTGTAGTACTGTGGTCACTGTAACTGGATGGGGTGTAGTACCATGAGCCATCATCATCATGCATCATGTGGTCACTCAAGGCTGCTAATGTGTGCCAGACTGCCACCTAGCATGCTGTACCTGAACTGCAGTACCGTGGCTACATTCACAATTAAATAGCCACTTGTTACATGGGTTTGTAAGGTGACCAATAGGGAGCATTGCCTAACATGAATGTGTTATTTGTTGAAGAGTGTTGCACAGCCCCATGATAGGCCTCTAACCCTCAGGTATTTTATGTGTGCTGTGTGGATGACATGTGGGATACTGAAGTGTGACCTTACAGCAGGTGTCTGTATACACCATGTGTAGCATGTTAAGGTGTACTGTGTATGACAAAGTTGTGTATGTTGTGTATATGTGTATCAACTATGCCTATCCAGTGTCCAGTCCGGTGTTGCCACAATTGTGTGTAATGCTCTGTGCATTGCATGTGATTGAGGCAGCTACTGACATTACTGAGATGTGCATAGTCTCATAGCAAACATGCACAGCATGCATTATGTGTAGGTGTGTTACGTGTACATGGCCTACACCTCACCTATGACATGCCCATTTCATTAGCAATATTAAATTTATAACACACTCACCAGCATAGACAAGCTGCCTTGTTCTCACACCAGAGGGACCTACAAGAATATGAGACAGTTTGTCAGTGGCCACAACTGTGGCATTGCTACTGTGAGTTTGTTAAACTACAGTAGTACAACAGTCGACTTTCACAGGCATACAGATTATATTCCAAATATCAGTATTGCACAACACTAGTTAGCACAACTGCTAAACACACAGTACACATCTCACATATGCATAATCTACCAATACAGGTAACAGTAGTCTACAGATATGGCATGTTACCTGCACGCTCCATGTCAACATGCTGGGTGGCTCTGGCCTCCATGATGACACATGTATGTTGCTGTTCCTGTTGTTGGCCAGGAGCCACCACACTTAGGAGCAGCTCCTCCACTTTGGTGAGGGGGGGATGAATGACTACCCACCACCTGTGGCAAGCTGTTGTCTATGGATATCAGACGCACGCTGCTGGACATGTCTAATTAAATCACTGCAGTGATGGCATACCTACTCATATGTCCAGTTATGCATGCCTATGTCATTTACCCGATGAACAAGATCTTGCCAAAGTGCAGTCCGATCATGCTGGTTCTGGCTGGTTCTTGAGAATAGCAGTGTGTATTGCTGCACCAGGCTGCTGTGTATTTCCTGTTCCTCTGCAGCTGTATAACATGGGTTTTGACTGTGGGCCATGACCCTGGAAGACAATTAAACAATATGTGTGAGCAAGTCATGTGGCACACTTAACATTCTAAAGTACAGATATCAATTAACTGCCATATATAGCATCCGACTGGCTGTCAGAGCATACACACGTTCAATACCACATATCAGTGCTCAGGCCACAACTGGCTGACAGTGCCTGGCATGCTTTATATATCAAACCATGTTCTGCACAGCAGTGAAGAGAAGCCAGTATGTAAGACTATACACCAGTACATGGCACACTGTATGTGACACAATGCACCACCTAGCCACTGGAGGTATATATCAAGTTAATGCATAAAGAAAGATGTCATCCATTACAATGAATGTAAAGTACAGTTACAGTATTCACAGTATACCACCCTAGTCGTTGATGCCAAACCCCTGCCTAACATATGTGCACAGTTGTTAATATAGGTGGCATACTGCTGTACTAGACTATACATGTTGCTGGATACACACGTATACCCTGTAACACACATATGATTGAGGGCATGGTACAGACATATTTACACACATGTCAGACATACATACAACACACAAATGTATGCCAACCCAGATGAGCTTTACCTGTGTACCATACAGTACTTTGTGTCACTACTTACAAAACTTTATGCCTGAGGTATGTAATCTGTGAGGACTACAGGGAACACACAAAGCAGTGTTTCCAAGCAATGTGAACATACACCATACTGTGCTGTTTAGGCCTACAGCTTCAGGTAGTACTACAGTTCATACGGGAGTTGGATTCACCAGCAGTACCACTCACTAAGCATACATGTATTGCTTTAGCCTACAATGGGACACCACAGATGACAACAAGGGACTACGTCACACCGTATGCCATACTACTCTTTCTGCCTAGCAATAGCATACACAACTTTTGCTGGGATCACAGCCAGGATACTAAGTACCATGACAGAAACAATTTCACACTAAGCTATCACACCTTTACAGACCTTGCACACATTCACCAACACATTCACCATCACACTCAGTCAACCTCACATAGCAATTATTGCACTAAGTACATGTGTGTGTACATCGTGTCATAGGTAGATAATACTCTATTGGCCCTAGGGCCTAGAGCAGCCTAGCCATATGCTACCCTGGCCTTTGACACACATGTAATTTAATTTCACTTGCCCCTGTCAACCAGAGCCACAGAGGTGATTCCCGGTGTATATTTCCTATCTCACAACCAATCATCAGGAGTATTAATGACAACTGCTAATGAGGAGCTTGGTTTCCTATTGATAGGTGGTTTGTCCCAGAGTATGGCATGTCTCTGAGATAGGAATCTATCCCTCCAGCATGTAATGTTTAGTGAGCTGACAAGGTTTAGGGCCCTATAGCGTGTAGCTCGGAGGGACTGTGATATGTTTACGTGTAGGATGTCCAACAGCTATGGGTGTGACATAGCTCTGCATGTTAGGCAGAGGTCACCTCTGGGTAGGCAGTATGTGACACAGTATAGCTGTGGTTTTGTGAGTCGGTCTGCATAGGGCATCTGTTTGAGGCCGGTATTACTCTTTGTGAGGTATGTCTGTGGTCTTTCCAGTTGCTGTAGTTGTCATGTGAGGTACATACCACAGGGGGCATTGTACTCTATAATGGGTTTTACGTGTGATGAGTAGAGGGGACCACTGACCTATATTTCCTTAGATGACACACCTTTTGTGATGACGTGTACCACGTAGACAGATTACATGACTAGTGTGGCACTGTGATTATGAAAGGGGAGGCTACTGTCCACCTCTGTCCCATGTTCCCTTATCACACCTTCGGTGTTAGGTGGACCACCACCTATGTGGTAGTTAATGGGTACAGTGTTTTGGCAAGAAGGGATGGCACTGCAGTGTCAACACTTAGCTTCAGTCCATGCCTTGGTCACCAAGCACCTGTCATGGTAAGTATAACCCCGTGTCTCTCTCTCTCTCTCTATATATATATATATATATATATATATATATATATATATACATACACATACATACACACATACATATAAACATCCATTGCTGTAAATATAGATGTACATATAGGCACATATACAGTCCACTTTTCATGGTGGGAATATCAATTATGCGTCAGTTGTGAGATATACAGTTATGTAATAATATTGCACAGTGTTGTGCAGAATGCATTTAAGGTGTCCTCAGCCCATGTAGCTTTAGCAGCCCTCACTGGCTGCAACACTGCAAAACTGACAAATCATGCCCACAGTGTTTAACTACCACATGTCATATACCAGCACTGCATGCTGTTTTCTTTGCCACACACGACAACCTACATAGAAATATGCACATAACAACCTTCAACAACATATATATATCCACCCTTTACAAACAGTTGCAGTATGTCCCTTGCCCTATGCACATGTACAGATACATATAGATACGTACTGCTGCCACATATGGATGATTCACAGTATGTAGAGTAGCCTTCAAAAACATCTACTACATGCCAGCAAATACATATGTGTTACATACCTTTCCTTTGTATTTCTCTGTTCCGTCTGTTTTTAAAGTAATTTTTTTTGTTTTTTATTTTTTTTTTGGGGGGGTTCTCTGTCTGATGATGGTGCTCTTTCTTTTTCTGTGTCTGTCTGCTTCTGTCTCTTTGCCTTTGTCTGTGTCTCTGTCTCTCTCTCACTCTCGCTCTTTCTCTCTCTGTTGCTGCAATGATATTATTGCATGTGTGGACAGCAAGTACAGCCTGTTTTATAGGTATCTGCACATGTGCATGTGATGGCCTCTGCACCAATTGGTGCCCACCATTTAGTAACTGCATGCAGCCTGCTGTGTGGTAATTGCAGTACTCACTGTCATAGCAGCCCACTGCTATAAAATGCTGAGTTAGGTAGGCATAGCCCTTTCAGCTTTCCAAAGTGGGGCCCATACTTGTTTGCTGTGGACACCATTGTGTCAGTCAGAAGGTTGGTATACTTCTTATATCTGAAGCTACAGTTGTAGCCAGTGATTTGCATGTTGTACTCAAACCTGAATGTTGCTGCTTCCAGTAGACACTTGTCAGTGTAGAATTGTGCTCACCCCTCCAAATGCTAACACAAGATACATGGGAGTATGTACTTTCTTTTCTAATTAGACAATTAACTGCCATACAAAAGTAGTTATTGCAATGTATTCTTCTGGCACATGAACTGTTTGTGAACTACTATACTGTAAATATTAATGTACCCACTTCTGAACAGTTTGTGGTTTTCTGTGTTGACATTAGCACAGGCTGCTCAAGACAACTGGACAGATTTCAGTACTGAGTATGCCTACCTACATCCTTGGTAGAGCCTGAATACACAGGTATATTGTATTCTTGGGTAGGGGTGCAGAAGTGCAGACAGCATTATTTATTATTGTGTTACGTTTATCTTGCTGAACATACAGGGTTGCTGTCTACCTGTTAGTCTATCAAGGCAAGTAGTCTGTCTGCGTAGCTCCCACCTGTGGACATATCCAGATGGTAGCCAGAGGTTAGCCTATTATTCTTTGTCTGTGCACCACACCAGTCTTTACAGCACTGGAACAATGGCATTGTCACAGTTGGCTGCTACCAGTACATGGCTACATCCTTTGATATTTCTGTGTTGTACTTCTACATAATGGTATGCTTGTGGTACTCCTTCCAAAGCTATTTGCAGAGTGTGTAACAGCAGAAAAGCTGATATACCTGTGTGTTTCTGCCTCTGCCAGGCCTCTGATACACTCAGGTATATATTTGAACAGCCTCAGGGAAAGCTGAGACTGTGAGAGAATCACAGCATATGTATTAATACACCTTTTCTGATGTGCAAGCAGTGTCTACTCTTACTTATTGACATTATTCATTAAGTGTAATTCCCCACTTTTCTGCCTAAGGTCTGTACTTTTCAGCGGGATTCAGAGGGACACAGACAACATTTGTTCACAAATAAGGGATATGGCCTCTGCCCTATTCAAAAATGTCACTGTTTATCCTGCTCTGATGTGTGGGTTTGTAAAGTGCTACTGTAACATTATTTCCTGCTAGAATGGCTGGTTCTCTTTTCACAGTCATGTCATGCAATTCCCCAACAACTGCTGGTAAAGGTCCACAGAACAAGATTTGTGTTTTGGCATTCCTCTTTTCCCTTTACATTCACTCATTGTAATGCATGATATATTTATTACAGCACCAACTTGCTGCATGTCTACTGTGGCTTAGTGGCACTTCATGCAGTGTAGTGTGTCCAAGGTCTGGGGTTCGAGACTGACAGAGGTGTTTTGTTTTGCTGCTCAGCAGAACAAGGGCCCTGCCATGCAGAGTGACTAAGGCACTTTTAAGCCGTTGTAAGTGGGTTTGCATGAGTTTGCGTGACGCTTACCGATGCTTAGCTAAGCGCACACTCACGCAAACCCGCTAACTACTGCTTAAAAGTGCTTACTCCCGCTAATCCCCACGCTAATTTCTTTGAAAGAAAAGAAAATGGGGAGATAGGAAAGTGGTGAAAAAGGGGGCACAAAGAGGGAAAGACAGTAGGGAAACCAGCTTGGGATGTGCAGGACAGGTGTAGGGAAGATCCATAGCTGCCCATTTTTTTACCAGCAACAGCTGTGCATATGTTAGAAATTTTGAGTGAAATTTGGAACCTTCCACCCTTGAGAGAGGGGTGAGGACAACAAAGTATGTTGTACTGGCAATTATAATTATCAGTTTACATGTCCAGTGGACATGTGTGCGAAATGGGCAGCTATGTATGGGGCGTGATTTTTTTGTGGGAGCAGATTGCCCTTTTTTTTTTTTCAGGTGAGAGTGGAATGTGAGGTAGGGGAAGTAGGTATGTTGTGGGAGGTAGGTTGGGGAGGTAAATAGACAAGACAAACAAGATGCATACAGGAGCAGAATATGACACATGGAGTGGGTGAACACAATTGATGGGGAAGGATGTTTGGAAATCGCAAGCCCATGAGCCCACAGATGGTAACAGTGGAACTGAGAACCCCACCCATGGGCAGTCACCACTGCACCTTCACAGCCTGGAGGGTGGCTGTGCTGGGGGCTGCGTAGGAGGGGCAGGCTCACCCATGAGTCACGCCACTCTTCCCTCGAGCTGGTGTAGGGGATCAGCGACTGAACGCTGGATCTCCCTACGCACCACAGCCCAGACCCTTCAGAGGGCAACAGGTGGTCCTTCTCCACCCACGCTTGCATGGGGGGATGAGCCCCATCCCCTGCAGCACTTCCACCCGCAGGTGGCACAGGACCAATGGAGGAGGGGGGCCTGGGCTTGTCACCGGCTCTGCTGGTGCCAGGTGCAATCGCCAGCTGAGGAGGGACAGGTGGGTCTGCTGGGACTGGCCTTCCCATACGTTCTGTGTTTAGGTGTATTTAATGATAACATAGACAACAGCATTCCAAATTAGTTGTAACAGCATGCAGTAATATTCCCACTAACCCAACACACCAGGATTCCAACAGTTGAACAGCAAGCATAACACATGCATATACTGAACGACAGTGGACATTCCAACAGCATGCAGGAATGATTGGTGGCAACAGACCACCAAGATTGTGGTGTTTGAACAGGGCACATGCATTAAAGTAAATGCAAATATTTATAGAACAATAGGACATATGTCCCAACAAATGTTTTGAGATTACACATACCCATTGAGGTGTGGAATTGCATTGTTTATGCACATACAGTAGGGTGTAAAAAGATACCTCCATTAGCATCTTATATGTACTTATAGTTTACACTACATTCCTACTGACTGCAGGTGTATATTCCCTACATGTATTATTACACTAGGCAACGTGCATTAGGGTGTGTAATGGGTTTGGCTAGTTCATTATATTCCTGACCTATATCTGACATACTAACTGTCCAGGATGCAGATGTTACTGCTACGTATTTATTTATTTTCTTTATATTTATATATCTGCATATCTGGATGTGTTCAAGTGACATTTTTAGTTATATTTCTACAGCCCCTTACATTTCTAGCAGCACACTCACATTTCTGGGGAACACATTAACAAGCTACTCGTGTGCCAGATTTACCTATGCATGCCAGCCATTAACCAACTGTATATATGCTTCACAGCTACTGGCACTCCCTTCATCCACTTTATATGGGACTGCCCAACTGTGGGTTGACAGCGCTTACTACAACAGTACTATTTATATAATGCAAGAGTACAACAACCTTTCAAAATAAGTGACACGGACACACTCCAGGTATTATACCTTTATTAATTACATTACACACTTTTCTAGAGGCTCTCTCATTTATTTGATTTACAATGCATGCAGAAGACTTATTCAAGACGTATTATACCTTTATTAATAGGTTACAACACTCTTTTTCAGGCTCGCTCACTTATTTTATATAACAGTACATGCAGAGATATTATTCAGGACTTATTTTACCTTTATTAATGGGTTACAACACTCTTTTTCTGGCTCTCTCACTTATTTTATATAACAGTACATGCAGAGGAATTATTCAGGGCATTTTATGCCTTTATTATTGTGCTACAACACTTTTTTTCAGGCTCTCTCACTTATTTTATATAACAATACATGCAGAATAATTACTAACCTGCCTGGTGGCACAGCCTTAGCAGCCTATCTGCATAGGCTTGCTGATTCGCAGCATGGACACCTGCAGCTGTCAAGTAAATGAAGGGATATTGAGACATACCTATCCATTATATAGACTACAATAGCATTTCTTACATACTTCATTCCATGGCTACCTACTCAGTAGTGGGGCATCTTGCATGTTATGGGCCTCCTGTATCCATCGGTTCACTAGGTCCTGCTTCCATCTCTTCAGGTCTGCATGGTGGTGACAGACTTGCTCACCAGTCCGAGGGATACCTGTGGCACCGGTGAGAACATGAGCTAACCAGTTCCAAACATCTGCTTTGTACTCCGTCCCTTGAAACTGGCCCTGCAGGAGTCTTGACTCATGATGGTGGACTAGGAGTCAAACTATGTATTTTGACTCCTCGATGCCCCACCGTTGCGCTCGAAAGTGAGTACCCTCTCCAGCACCTGCCATTCTGACTGCAAATGGGAGCTACAATCAGTTATGGCGAGTATTCCTGCCTATGGAGCTCAAATATGCCTCATTTCCTGCACTTATTTGTGATTGGCCGTTTTTGAAAATTCTCAGCTAACAGCAAACCTGCTTGTTAACAGTGCATATTTATGCTCAGCGGTCATGGCATAGTGGTTCAGTAATTTGATTATGGTGCACGATATCCCGGGTTCAAAGCCTGTCATTGCTGTTTATTTTACTACTGGCCTGACCGGTTAGGAGGTGTGGCTATGTTTAGCCAACTTTGCTCTACTTTGCCTAACGTTGCTCTACGTTGCCCTACGTTGCCCGACGTTGCATGTTTTGTTTGCGCTAGTTGGCACGATGCGCAGCTACGCTCAAAGCCATTGCGCTAGTTAAAGCAGTGGTAAGCTATGGGTAATTATTCTTAAATGTGCTTAATACTGGTAAACGTTGCTTAGCAGTGCTTCACATTGCTTAAGATAGGTTACTTATGCATTCATTAGTATGCAATATTTAAAATATCGTTCACTACTACGTAGGCCATTTCAATGCATTTTACTAAAATTTAAAAGGTAAATGTCAGGAATTATTTTTATGCACAGATTTCCGACAGAAAATGGAAAGGGGAGTGGTGGGACTCGAACCGGGAATGCCTCCTCTTTGTGCGAAGGCTCTACCACTACGCTATTGCTATTTGGTGTAATTTGCATAAAAGTACTTTATTGTCCTCTTCGATGTCTAAACTGCTAACTGTAGCTAAGCAATGGGCACACCCACACACACACGCACAAATACGGGCAGCTATATCGGGCATTATAAAAAAAAAATTGTTTTACATTTTATTTTATTTGTACAGGGGTTTTGAATGTGGAGAAGTGTGGTGTTGTGGATATACACATTTGAGCGGATTCGCTCATATCTGCTGACATTTGCCGATTTAGGCACTTGCAGGGGCGTGGATATTTAGACTGCTCGGCAGTCTGGCACGCCCCCTGCACTTCTACACGCTCTGTGTTAGCCTTGGAGTTGAGTCAGTGCACCCTCATGAATATGCATGGAGCTCTGACATCATACTCTTTGGCTGCCATTTCCGAGTAAGACTTAGTTAGTCTTACACGGAGGATTACTGAATCCCCCCCCCCCATACACTATAATCTAGAAAAAGTGAGTGGCAAAGTTTACAGCATTTGGGCCAAAGGAGAGATGTGATATTTAAACTAGCAGATAAGGGGGTAAATTAGTAGTTATGCATTACACCCAATATTTAAGAATGTGTTATCAACATTTAGACACTTGTGAAGTTTATGAAATAGTGGATTTAGAAGTATATAAAAAGTGTTGGAGGAATACAAGCAATTATTAAAGAAGGGTTATAGGTTAATCTATTTCTCTTATGAAGATGTTGAATATACATTAAGTAGTAAAAATTACACTATGGCTCATTTTTTTTGCCTGCCTAAAATTCATAAAAATTTAAATAACCCACCTGGCCATCCCATTGTTTCGGCCTGTGAATATTTTACTCAAAATTTATCTTGTTTTTTACACAGGTTTTGGTTAATGGAAGTAATTAAACTACTCTCGTATATGCAAAATGTATTTGGCTTCATGAATAAAATATAAAAAAATAATAATTTGGTCAGAAGATATGTACTTTATAGTGATATATGTCATTACTTTATACACAAGTATAAATCATGCTTTTGGAACAGAAGCTTTATTTTATTTTTTGGAGGATAATCCCAAAGCACATTTTATTATTTAATTGATTTATTTTTGTCTTAATAACAATATTTTTTGAATTTAATGGTGAATTGTATAAACAGTTACAGGGCACATTAATGGGGACTGCATTTTCCCCCATTTATGCAAATTTGTTTATGGATTTTTTTGAACATTTTTATATTTATAAGAATAATTTTTAGGCAATTCGTAGTGAAATGTTTTAGCTTTATAGATGATTTGTTTTTTATATGTAAAGGAGGCTGAGATAATGTAGATCATTTCATACAAGATTTAAATGCTAATAGGTTTTATTTGCGATTTGACAGATTTCAGGTGGGGGTCCTGGTTGTTTTCTTAGATATTATTATGGAAGGAATGATCAATGGCAGTATAAAAACGAGGGTCCATAGAAAATCTGAGAATGGAAATCAGTTTTTGCATGGACACAGCTGTCATCCCCCCACATGCAGTCTAAATGCTGTACCTTTTGGGGAATTTTTAATATTGAAGAGATTATGCAGTGATGAAAGGGATTTTATGCAGAAATTGGGGAATGCTATTAAAATTTTCAATAAGCGAATGTATGATAGGAGGTTATTATGGAATGGAAATGTAAGTAGAAATTATATGGACAGAGGAATGAGGGTTGTTTTTATTTTTAGGAATGAGAGTGGTTTGACAAAAGAAGTAGAAGGAAAGGAACCAGTGTTCCTTGTTACAAGATATAGGATCATAGGATCAAAGGAACTTAGTAGGCTATTAGCCCTGAGGCCCATATAAGCCTAGCCAAGAGTTTAACCCATGTTTATCCAAGTCAGCACCCTATGCCCCAGTTCAGCAGGGACACAGGTGGAATCTGAGGGGTGTATTTCTGTTTTCCATCCAGTTATCCAAGTTGTGCTTAAAAAGAGATAATAAGGTACACTGTTTGACGTGGAGTAGGAGTCTATTCCACAGATGGGGGAGTCTCTGGGACACAAATCTGTCCCACCAACAAGTCTGATGTCACAGACCAGGTTGAGATCACACGTGCGTGTTACTCGAGTGGACCTTGATGTGCGGATATGCAGCAGTCCCATCAAGGCAGAGTCTGAGATTGCTTTGTATGCCAGACAGAGGTCATGTCTGAGTAGTCTGTATGAAACTGAGCAGATGGCAGGGCTTTTAGCCTGTCAGTGTAGGATAGATATTTCAGGCCCTGGAGTCCCCTGGTGAGGAACCTCTGTGTTCTCTTAAGCTGCTGCATGTGCTTTGTGAAGTACATGCCGAAAGGGGAGTTGTACTCAATAATGGGCCTTATAAGGGAAGAATTCAGGGATATTATGACCTCCTTGTCCCTGGATGAGATACCCTTACTAATAAGGTAGGCCATGTAAAACCTTTCTGTACAATGGAAGCAGCAATGGAAGCAACATGGTGGTCAAAAGTCAGGTTGCTATCAACCTGGATGCCCAAATCCCTCATGACTGATTGCATGCTTAGGATGTTGTTATTAATGTGATAACTTGTGGGGAAGTCACTCTCCTCAAAGGTGATGATGATGATACATTTTTTTGGTATTCAGCTTGAGGCCATGTTTCTGGCACCAGTCATTTGTTTGGGTGAACCTTATTGGAGGATGATCACATCACTAGGGCAATTGATGACAATGCCCAACTTGCAGTCATCTGTGAACCTGGTCAGCCGTAGCCCATTGCTTTTGGCCTGCACCTCAGAAAAGTATATCCCAAATAACAGAGGCCCCAACACCAATCCCTGAGGTATGCCGCTCATTACGGGTCTACTACTTGATGTGGCATCCCCTATTTTGACTAGGTGGGTTCTATCAGTGAGCCAGTTTATTACCCATCTGGTAACATATGGATTGATGGCTAGTTGAAAGAGTTTATCTATTATGCCTGAGTGGGGAATAGTGTTGAAGGCTTTGGTCAGGTCAAGGTAGGTGGTGTGCACTGTCTTCCCCTCATCCATGGCTTTGGTGACTGTCTCAAAGAAGTCACCCAAATTTAGCAGACATGACCTCCCCTTGATGAAGCTAAACTGTGTGGGACTGAGTGTTTGGAGGTTGTCAATGTCCTTGTTAATGAGATCCATGATAATCCATTCCATAGCCTTGCAGATCAGGCTGGTTAGGCTGATCGATCTATAATTTCCCGGATCGATGAATGCTTCACCTTTGAGCAGAGGGATGACAGTGGCTGTCCTCCAATCAGCTGGGATGAAGCTGATACTCAAGCTTTGGTTGAATAGGGTGTCTAATGGTGCTGTAAGTTCCTGCCTGAGTTTATGTAGGATGCAGCCTGGAATGTTATTGGGTCCCATGGAGGGTGTATTTTTTGACTTTGAGAGGGCAGTGATGACCTGTTCCCTAGAGATAAGGGAAGGAGGGGCAGGTACTGGGATGTCCTGATTTATTGATGGGAAGACAGTGGGGTGATGTTTTTGCTGAATCTGTCAGCCTGCAAGTTGGCTTTATCTATGGCATTTGTGTATGTGGTGTCCTTGACCACTGGTTCTGAGCAGATCTGGGTGCTCCCTTTGAGACTGCAGATACATGTGGAGAAAGACTTATGAATGTCTCTAGTAGATGAGGCCAATTTGGACTCAAAGTTTGCTTTGCAGGATTTCACTAGTGCTCTTATTTGCTTGTTCAGGCTAAGGAACAGGGCTTTTTGGGGGCCAGTACGTGCCGGTATGGCATACCAGCACCTCTGCTGCCCTGTTTCTTAAAAAAAAAAAAAACTTTCTTTTTTAAGGGCATTCTTCTTTAAGAATGCTCTTTGCGTTGAGTCACACAGATGCAGAAGGTTTTCTGTATGACCGATCGTTTACATCTTGCTGGTCCACACGTGCAGAATTTGAATTCCTGAAGATGTTTGGACTGTGGACCGCGACCTGACAAGTGAATGGTAGGTGTGCATGTGTGTGTGTGTGTGCGTATGCAAGAAATAGGTAGGCGTGTGTGTGTGTGTGTGTGTGTGTGTGTGTGTGTGTGTGTGTGTGTGTGTGTGTGTGTGTGTGTGTGTGTGTGTGTGTGTGTATATGTATGTGTGTGTATATTATAGCATCTTACCATATCCCTTAAATGCTGGGTGGTGCGTGATATAAAATACTAATATACAAACAATGACACTGTAGTACTTCAAGTCCAGTTACTTGATGGGCCAGAGCACTTACTCTGTGCTCTGCCACTGAGAATACATAATTAATGTCATAATGTTTATAGACTGCGATATTTCCTATTTAAAGAATTTCTAAGCTCTGGCAGGTGTTCTCTGTGGAGGCAGACGAATGCAGAAATTGATTATGAAGTCTGAGTTAGTGCACCTGTTTAAAGCACTCTGGTGGTTGTTCATTATTGGGTGTCTTGCCAAATTTAAAAGTGAGAAGATCGCTTTGGTAATCTCGTCTAAATATGCTTGCACCCTTTTCTACCACATCTTTCAGTTTTGATTTCCCATCAAATGAAGAAACTTTTCAAAACTGGAAGTGACAGAAAAAAATGCAGAAGGGTTGCTACCAGCTTTAATTAAAATTTTCACAGAAATGTAAATAATGTATGATAAGAATGAAAGAGACTAATAGTCCACGAATACTTCTGGATACAACACCTGAATAACCAAACAGTTAGACGGAACCACATCCAAGCTACTTGTACTAGGCTATAAGTGAATCTGGACTCGAATAAGGATGTATAAAACCAGTTTTAATCCATATAACTGCTCGGCAAACACATAAACTTCAAAAGCGAAACAAAACTTTTTTCACAGAACACAATTTGGTGCCAAAATCCAACCTTCAAAAAATATATATGTGGGATATATGTGTATGTCAATGGAAGGGTTAAATGGATTTTTGAAGGTTGGATTTTGGCGCCAAATAGTACTTAAATATAGTAGTACTAATTGTGTCACCTGGTCTGATGAAGTCTGCATTAAGCAGATGAAAGCGCTTACCATTGTGTTCTGTGAAAAAAGTTTTGTTTCGCCTTTGAAGTTTATGTGTTTGTCGAGCAGTTATATGGATTAAAACTGGTTTTATACATCCTTATTCGAGTCCGGATTCACTTATAGCCTAGTACAAGTAGCTTGGACGGGGTTCCATCTAACTGTTTGGTTATTCAAGAATGAAAGAGAGAAAGGAAAGAAGAAGATAACAGGAACTGAAGTAGTACTAGGGATAGTAAAATATATAAAGAAGGAATTTAATACGGTGAGGGGGGCTGATGATCAAGGAAAGACTGTGCACAACAGAAATTGTAGATATGAAGAAGTGAGTAGTGGTGGTGGAGGCTATGAAACCTACAGAAAGGATGAAGGCAAAGAAGTTAGCAGGACTGCATGAGTCATCAACTGAGTTTTACACTACATTGAAAGAACTTACTCTGAAGATGATACGTCTAATATGTAATGGAGAAGTGCTTGTTAATAGTTACTTGAGATGTTCCTAGGTAACCTTACACAGATGCCAGTGATCTTCAGATCAAATCACCTAGGAGCATTAGGCATAACCACCTACTGACCAAGCTATTTCTGACAATTATCTGTTTCTTATGTCCTGTAGCCTGAGAACTTTTACACTTTCTAAACAACTCAAAATAAAAACTGAAAGACAGAAGATAACTACTTTTTAATTTCATTTACATCTCTTTTATATCCTGCTTGACACCATCAATGGGTCCCAGTATCTTTTGTAAGCATAATCATTTTTTTGTTATTTAACAGATACAGCATAAATGCACTAACATATAGCAGTGCCTTTGAGCATTCCTGACAATAAGGCTTGGCCTTCCTTAAAATTTTTAACTTCCTTAAAAGTTTTTATTTCTTACCAGTCAGGAAAGAATGACTATGGCATGGCCTTCACTGTTTTACTAAATTAACATGAAAATGCAGCTCTTCTACTCTTTAGTTACTCAAACAGCATTTATGGAGAAATTGTAGTTAAGTCAAAACTGCATATGTTGATATAGGGTGAGAATATGGGGGAGAGAATGACTTTTCTACATTGGCTATAGTTTCTAAAGTGATAATGCTGCCCTCCCTAAATACTTAGTGCTGTATGATTACATTCTTGATGTGGTTAGGACTGTGTAACAGTCAAACATAATTGCACTGCTCTGTTATGATTGCCTCTGCCTGTCGATGCTATTATTTAATTCAAGGAGTGGAAGACTTGAATGACTGCTAGGGCTCCATTATAAGAAAATTGCGAGAGAGTTTAGTGAGAAGCCTAAATATATGTCACAGTGACATTCATTATTTATTTATTTATTTTTATTTGATAACCAGAGTGATCCAAATGAGCAGAGCCCATTAAAAATAAGACTGAAGAGAGAACAGTTCCAAATTATGTATTACAGCTTGCAGGAATGTGGCAATAAAATACTAATTTACAAACAAATCTAAAGCACTCATGGAGTATAATGAAATAAGATAACTCTTACTAGCTTACTGGAACCTGCAGAGTAATGAACAATTTGCAGTTGCAGCAAAACATGCACATACCAAATAAAATTCATGTGACAGTGTTCATTTTTGATGATCAATGCTAGTTATTCAAACGTATCAATTACTACTTAATTACTGGGTTATGGAGTTGTTTAGTGAAGCTTCTCTAGCCATTTCAGTAGGAGGCATACCTTTTGGAGGTATCAAATGGCTGCCGGCTACAAATTAGAGTAATAAGTAGAAAACAGGGATAATGTGCAGGGATAAGGGAGTAATACAACGATTGTTATATGTACGATGGAGTAGCATTAGGATCAGGTATAAGGAAGATGGGAAGCAGTAATAATAGGAGTAAGGAACATGGGGATAAGACAGAGGGTAATTCTAGGATCAGGAATAAGACAATGGAGATAAGTGAGTGATACTACAGTCAGGTAGCTCCACACCTGTATTTCCACCTCACAGTAAAATGTCTATTATAACACCTTTTTGGAATGCAGGATTTGCCTAATGTAATCTAGCAATTTATTTTGGAGTTTAAATACAGCAGTAAATCCAACAAAAACATTTAATGAGGTAATACATTGGAATGGTTGGGAGGGTGGCCTAATGGTTAAGGTATTTGCCTTACAAACACAAGGTCCAGGGTTTGAATCTCACAGGGGATAATTGGCTAAGCTTAAAATGGCTCGCAAGGGCAGTTAAGCCTAGTACTAATCTATGAACATAACACATAGCACCTGGGTTGGGGGAGGTCAAAATATTACTCATAACTTTAATTGAGGAACTGGTCCACTTAAGAAAGGAAGGAAGCATATATTATTTGTGTGAGATGAATGCATACTGTGTCTTTTGAGACAATACAGAATTCCATAGTTTCTTATATGGTCTTTAGAAAAAAATGATTTTAACAAGAAGATTATGTAGCCTAGCTAATGGATAGGAGACTAAAGAATTAGGTGCAGGTGTCCTTTATGTCATTTATTATTTTTAGCAGCAATTGATCCAGTGGTGACAGCAGTGGGGGCACATAATGATGAGTTAAGGGTACGGGAAATGAAAAGAAGGAGCTAGACACTGAAGGTTACATGGCTATGCCATTAATGAGGATACATTTACAAAAAAAGAGGACAGTCAAATGGGAGACGGATTAGGGTGTCTTAACTTTTGTGTTGAAGAATATCTAAAATGTCTGGTATTTATTATAGGTTTAGATTACTTTTGTAAGCATGTCCTTTTCATGAAATTGTGAATAGCTGACAAATTTGCTCAATTCACAATTCAAAAATAATCTCATGACACTGGAGTTAGTACAAGATTGTCTTACAGTGGGTTTAGGCAGTTTTCCTTTTCCTCACTAATGTGCAATCACAGAATTTCTATATATAAGTAGTAGGGGTTGTAGGGACTCATCCCCCTACCTTGGAGTGTAGAAGGGCCTCTCCCTTACAAAAGACGTTCTCACTTATCTTTGAGATTTAATTTTTTTGCACTCAGCCTTTGGTTTTTGTCTTAGTTTGCTTTTGGTTACTTTGATGCCAATAATGTGTGTCAGTGAATTTCTTTTTTGAGACGTACAAATTCACCTTTATTATAACACCATTTTAACATAGATGAGTATAATTGTGGTAAAGAACACAATGATTTTAAAAGTCTAGATTAACGTTAGATAAGCAAATTAACCCTTCTAACAAAGAAATACACAGGACTACTGAAATTATGGTTCTTCTGTTATATTTATAGAACACATATTACAGGATCAATGGACAAACTTTTGAAAGCCAAAGAAGTAAAAATACTACAATCACACTAATATAAGTCAATGGCAAATGACACTGTCATAAAAAATAATTAAAAACATTGCTAAAATATTTTTACTGCTTAAACATTTTTTTAAGGAGGCAAGGCCCACCACCACCACCATACCTCCCCATCTCCTAACTTAATTTTGTAATCATGTAGCTATACAGAAGTCAAAAAATTAATCCGTCTCCATGTCTGCACCATTGTACTTCAAAAGAATGGCAAATTGAAATGCTACCACACCACAGATCAGATCATTAAACCAGCTACCTCAAAAAAAAAAAAAAAGAAAGAAAGAAAGAAAACCACCCAAACCAAGCAGACAATTATAAAACAGGTATAACACATGAACATTGTCAGCATGAACAATTGAATTAAGCTATAATCACTTAACTTTCATTTGTTTTACCTGCTACAATAAAAATGCTTTCAAGGATAGTAAATGATCCTAATTTTATGCATTAATAATTTAAGCATGCTACCTACATAACTGGTGACAAAGTCATTTAATATCTCTTTTAGGATGTTATAGGATATGTGTTTCTAACTTCTGAAACAACAGTCTGTTTACAAAATGAGAGTCCTACTCTAGAGTTCTAGAACATTTTATGGAAATAGGAAACAATGTTATTATATTAAAAAAAAAGAAGTTATATACCTACCATAACGTTCCATGTGAGTTGTCCATCTCGCCTTCATTCTGTAATGATGGGTTCTGAACCGATCCTCGGTCCCGACTCGGCTGTTTACTAAAACTCGAGGTTTTCAACTAGTTTGTGGCTTACTTCCTATCCCATGATGCTCTAGTGCCTTCCTCAGATCTTGTTTGCTGCATACTAATGCTCATATATAACTCCCTATTATTTATAAGACCAGAAGAGGGTCAAAGCACAACAGATGCCAATCAGAAAAAAACTCTTGATTCTCTAGAAGCCAAGGTTGGCGGTAGGAGGGAAGGATGAAAGAATGAAGGCGAGATGGACAACTCACATGGAATGTTATGGTAGGTATATAACTTCTTTATGTGAAGTTGTCCTATCTCGCCTTCATTCTGTACTAATGGGACAGCGTCCCTAGCACCATCATCCTTGGGTGGCCCATGGGAGTATATTGTTCAAGACAGTGGACCCAAAGCAGGCCCTGTCCCCGGAAGCCAAATCTACTTTGTAATGAGTGATAAAGGTATGAGGCCTCGCCCATGTGGCTGCTACACAAATTGTATCTATTGGCAGTTTTGCGCGAAAAGCAGAAAGGTAGAGACAGACCTAGTAGAGTGAGCTTTTATTTTTTGTGCCAGCTGTTTATTTACTGATTGATAAGTGAATGAGATGCACTCTGACAACCACCTTGATAGAATAGTTTTCACTACAGGCATATTTTTTTTGCAGTCTGAAAAGGATACAAATAGTTGATCTGTCTTTCTGAAATCCTTTGTTCTGTGCAAACTGTTTATGAACATCAAGTTGGTGAAGCATATATTCTGCCTTATTGCCATACTTGGGGAAAAAGACTGGTAAGTCTATGGACTGATTCAAGTTGGATTCTGAACATACTTTTGATAAAAAGGATGGGTTTGTCCACAGTGACACTCTGTCAATGTGGAACAACATATATGGGGGCTGATATATAATGCTTGCAATCTTTTAGCTGAGGTGATAGCTACTAGGAAAATAGTTTTCCACATTAAAAATTTTAAGTCACATGATGATGATGCTGGTTCAAAAGGGAGAAGAATTATCTTGGATAGCACAAAATTTAAATTCCATGGTGGTAGTGGGGGCTTAATGGATGGCCTCAAAAGATTAGTGCCTTTCAGAAAAGCCTTTGAAAGTCTGTGGGACATAATGTTTGGCCCTTCATCTCCAAAATGAAAGTTTGAGATTGCTGCTAACTGAAATCGAATAGTGGCTGCAGCTGCTCTGTCAATGAAAAGCTTCATCAAGAACTCCAAGATAGAAGATATCAGTGCTGAATAAGGGTTAATATGGTTCTGTAATGCCCAGATTGAAAATCTTTTCCATTTGCTGAAGTATAATCTCCTCATAGATATCTTGTGGGAGGATAACAGAATATGTTGTGCTGCAGATGAAAGGCTTTGTAGCCTGGCTATATTTGGAATTGGAGCAGCCAAGCTGTCAATTTGAGGGTCTGAAGGTATAGATGGAGAGCCCCCGATGAGTGAATCAGAAGGTCTGGTACTGGGTCCAGAATCCAAGGCTCTTCCTGAAGATGAGGCCGTAGGAAGGGGAACCAAATTTGACAAGGCCAGTAAGGGGCTATTAGTATTAAGGTCCTTCTCAAAGCACTGGCTTTCTAAAGAACTTTGGGTATCAATGGAAATTGAAGGAATGCGTAGAGGATACCCAGGAGCCAATCGTGTACAAGTCCATCCCTTGGGGGTTCCCCCTGGGGATGGGATTAGGGCAAAATAGCTGTTGCATTTTGTGTTCATGGACATGGCAAAAAGATCGCAGCAAGGCTGGCCCCATTTGCAGAAAATCATTTCCACCACTTCTTGTTTTAGGGACCACTCATGAGCCATTAGAATTGCCCTGCTGAGTTTGTGTGCTATCCCATTGGATTTCCCTGGGATGTGTGTTGCTATCAGAAAGCATTGGGAGGAAGTTGTCCACTGCAATACTCTCAGGGCCTCTTGACAAAGGGGGTAAGATTTGCTTCCTCCTTGTCTGTTTATGTACCAAACAACCGACATGTTGTCTGTCTATATTGTAACTGTTCCTAATGGAACAGAGTCTTGGAATAGCTGAAATGCTAGAAGCACCATTCTTATCTCTAGGGCATTGATATGCAAATGGGCCTCGTGATCCTGCCACATGCCTTGGGCCACCCTTTCCTGATAATTCCCTCCCACCCTATCTGGAAAGCATCGGTGGTCACTGTGGCTACTGGGGATGGTAGAACAAAGGAACGACCTAAGGTCACTTGATCTGAATGTATCCACCAACGTAGGTCTCTTCTGCAAGTTTCTGTAATCATTACCTGATGCTACATCGGAAGTTCCTGCATGGACCATTGAGTGAATAGGCGCCATTGTAAGATTCTCACGTGCATTTGCGCTAGGGGAATTACACTGATTGCTGCTACCATTGTCCTTGCTTGATTCTTTGTTTTTAAGAGGAGGTCTAGAACCTGTTGACAAAGAGCCTGTATCCTGTATGATGGGAGCTTTACCATCATTGTAGTAGTGTCTAACTCTGTGCCTATGAAAACAATATGTTGAGATGACAATAAGGCAGATTTTTCATAGTTTATTGTGATCCCCAAATGATAACATAGATTCAAAGTGGTGTCTCTCGCATGTATAAGTAGATGCTTGGTGGTGGCAGTTAGGAGTCAGTCGTCTAGATACGGAAACACCCAGAATCCTAAACATCTCAGGTGAGCCGTAACTACTGCCATGCATTTGGTGAACACTTTGGGGGCTATAGTGAGACCAAAGACAAAGCTCAAAATTAGTAATGACACTCCCAGCTGAAAGCGCAGGTGACTCCTAGATGGCTTGTCCATTTTTATGTGGTAGTATGCATCCTGGAGGTCTGTAGAGCACATCCAATTGTCTTTTCCTAGAAAAAGAAGAATTGACTGCAGTGGTACCATCTGGAACTTTGTCTTTTTTACAGATTTGTTCAGTCTGCTGAGATCCAGTATAGGTCTTCAATCCCCTGTTTTCTTTGGAACTAAAAAGAACCTTAAGTAAGTTCCGGATCCTATATGGTCTGCAGGGACCAGTTGGATGACTCTTTTTTTTTAGCAACTTTTGAATTTCTATGGTTGCTTGTTTCCTGTGACTGGGTGGAACGTCCGGGATGCTTTTCATTAGTGGGGCTGGTATGGAAAATGGTATAGAGTAGCCTCTGGATATGATACTTTGTAACCACTTGTCTTTTGTTATTTTTAGCCAGGCATCTGGGTACAAAGATAAGCGACCCCCAGCTGCCTTGAGAGAGGGGCAGGTGGGCCTCCTTTCAGGAGTGCTGGAAGGGCTTATCAAAAAAGGATTCTCTGTTGCCCTGGTTTTGCAGACCCCCTCTGCCATGTGGTCGGTGTCTCCTGTTATTACCTCCTCCTCTGCCCCTGGAGGAAATTTCACCATGTGTGTCCTGAAAGGCTCTCTGGGATTTTTGAAACCACATTTTTCCCCCCCTTTTGACCCTTGGGATAGGGTCTAGAAGGTGTGGAAAAATGGACTCCGATGGCAGAGAGAATCATTACTTCTTGTTCACACTTGGTTAGTGTTTCTTTGACTTTAGGCCCAAACAAGGATGAGCCATCGAAGGGGGTGTTAATAAAGGATGACTTGAAGGGTTCTGCAAAGTTACACAAGCACATCCAGGAATGTCTCCTAAGGGCAATTCCTGAACCCGCTTACCTACTCGCTCCATTGGCTACATAAGAACAAGCCGTATGGATGAGTTCACCACTGAATTACGGGTGGAGAGTTGAGAGGATACCTTATCTGTCACCTCCACACTCACTGAATCCAGGAGAGTGTCTCCAAGCTCTTTTAGGAGATCTCTCTGTAAGCTTGTGAAATGGGCAAGATAATTTAGGGAACTGAGTGTAAAGGTCGCTGATGAAAATATGCACTTTCCGAATCTGTCCATCATGTGTGAGTCTTTGTTCAGTGGATGGACAGACGTGGACATCTCAGACAACTCCTTTTTGCTGGCCACAGCCACCACCATAGCATCTTCCTGGACCTCTTTTGTCAAAAATACTTTGTCTTCCAGAGAAGTGATAAACTTGTTTGGCCTCATGGGGACAGGTTCCACTGTGTTTGGAGACTCCTATGTCTTTCAACAAACCAGTTCCATGAGTTCATCGAAAGGCAGAGACACCCAAGTGGTGGAAGGGCAAGACCCAAAAGCCTTCAGGTAAACAGACACCTAATCAGAATGGTTGATGAGCTTCCAGCCACCTCTCTGTTTAAGGATCTCTAAGATGTCCACAAAGGAGACATCTTCAGAGGGCAACCATGGGGACCCTTCTGAGTGATCGAGGTTGGTGTCAGAGGTGACTGACTCCTGTGAGGAGTCCAAATACTTCCTCTTGCATAATCTCTTCTGACAGAACTCTTCATGGGGGCATTCCAGAGAGGTGTTGGAAGAGAAGGGTTCGCCCATTGGAGCATCCTGGGGCTCTGGCTCTCTACGCTTGTGTGGAGTTGGTAATGCTGAGTCAGACACCGGTGCCTTTGGGGGAGGAATGGCCGGACCTGAGGGTGTGGTTGTCCGCAGGCACAGTGCTCTCCTCATGGCTTCGAAAGCTCCCCGCCCATGACCCGAGGAAACCCCTGGATCTGAAGAACCAGTAGCTCACCCTGTCACTATGGTGGTCAGCTCCGAAGCAGAAGTAAGAGCCGAACTCACCCATGCCGAGGCCCTGAGAGGCAAGATCAGATCCAAAGAAAAATCCGTTCAGCTCTCCTCCCGGGACCTGACCAGAGAGTGTCGGCACCTAGACTCCTCAAACGGTGCCAAGGTAGTCAGAGTGGTCAGAGATGAAGATCCTGAAGCAGTTCTCAGCTCCAATAGTTCCACCGCTATCAGTTCCAAGTATTCAGGCTCCAAAACTGCTACTTGGGTTGGAGGAGGAATTGATGTAGTCAGGATAGGTCTGGTCAGCTCTGAAGTCCTCAGGGTCAGTTCTGATAGAAGCTTTGCCAGCTCTGATGTCCTCAAAAGCCTCTGCACCACATGATCCACATTGTATTTAGAAAGCCTTCTAGAGGATCGAGAAGAGGGAGTTGGGGATGATATAGTCTGTAGAAAGGGGGACCTTAGGGTGGGAGATATCGGTTCCAGAACAGGGGACTGGCTCCTCACTTGCAAAACCAATGGCTCTGATGCCAATGGAGCCATGGGGATGGTCTCTTGGACTCTACAGATTTAGAGAGTGATGGAGACATTTTTGCAGACTTTCTCAATGGCTCTGAATCCTCTGAGATAGTAGATGATGACCTCTTTGAACTTTTAGCAGTTTTTTCAGATTTTTGTGTTGGAGAGGTGGACTTCTTCTGGAGACTTTGACCCTGTTCCAAGGTCTCTTGAAAGGAAGGTTTCACTAGTCCTCTTAGGATTAATTTGTTCTTCCTCTCCTGAAGAACACTGGAGCTAAATGAGTGACAAATTGTACACAATTCCTGCAAATGAACTGTCCCAAAGCAATAAACATTCATTGTGTCCATCGGTGATGGACATCATTTGATTACACTTTGGGCACTTTTTGAAACCCAAAGATTTAACCTCTTTTCCTTGCTTAGACATTGGACCAGTTAGAACAACCAAGTAGTCAAAGGAAGAATAGCCCGTTAACTAAAAATGGGCTCTGCAACTCTCTAATTTAAATGAGTTAGCTGTCAGAAAAATATATATTTTTTAAAGGATAGCACACACAATCATCACAACTCTAATAAAGTTATACTCTAAGCTACTTAATAATCACACATGTAAAGGAAGAGCCCTCTAAATAAAAACAGACTCTGTTACTCTCTCATAAAAAACGAGCTAGCTTAAGGGTAACTATAACAAGTACACACTGAGATATAAGGACTTTAAGACTGCTTAACCAGCTAAACTATGCAGTCACACACACAAACTCTATAAAAGTTATCTATAAACTAACCTTAAAGTATTTCTACAGTATTTTAAAACTATTTTGGTAATATAAGGCACTCTAAACAGTAAGTAATAACTAAAAAGAGGGATAGGGAACTATCTAGGCCTAAAAAAGGGAAAGCCAGGAAAACGTACACGACACACGCTAATAACTAAGGTTAAAGCACTAGAAATGAGAGCGTTCAATTCGTATGCTACTATAATTTACACTTTGTAACCACAACCAGTGAAAAATACAGTGAAAGAAGTTTTCCACTTAGCCAGAGCTTGAAGAATCACCTGATCTGTTTCAGCAGCAAACGAGATCTGGGGAAGGCACTAGAACATCATGGGATAGGGAGTAAGCCACGAGCTGGTTGAAGACGTCAAGCTTTAGTAAATGGCTGAGGTGGAACCAAGGATCAATTCTGAACCCATCAGTACAGAATGAAGGCAAGATAAGACAACTTCACATTAGCAGGTAGGTGTGTGTGTGTGTGTGTGTGTGTGTGTGTGTGTGTGTGTGTGTGTGTGTGTGTGTGTGTGTGTGTGTGTGTGTGTGTGAGTGAAATGTCCAGATTTTCACAGAATGTCAAGATTTTAGTCTCACATCCGTGGTCTGTTTCTCATAAAACTGTGTTTTTCTGGTAATCCCTGGCAAATCATTGAGGATTAAAAGCAAATAATGGCAGACATTTGAGCTTTAGACTTCATATCATTCAGAAAGTTCATATTAATGCAAAACTTGTTTTTCTATCAACTTTCTAAATTTCCAAGAGCAATACTTAAAAGGTGTCCCTATTTTTGGACATTTGTCCCCCCTCATTATATGTGTCTTTGTCCAGATTTCTTGCTCTAATAGTTTGAGAGGTATGGGGGAGGGTCTAAGAGGGAGGTAGTGGTGTATGCGTGTGTAATACCTCTCAATTGTACAGATTTTTACAAAATGTCCAGATTGTTGCCTTATATTTTTGGTCTGTTGCTCATACAAATTGCCTTTTTTTGAGAAATCACCGGGATGATCTAAGGATTAAAGTTACTAACTAAAGGCATACATTTGAGTTTAGTTTCAGACTTCATACCTTTTAGAAAGTGCATTCTAACACAAATCCTGTTATTCTAGCAACTTTCTGAATTTATAAGAGCAATATTTAAAATGTGTCTCTAGTTTTGGACATTTGTCCCCCCTATTATGACAGGCTTTGTCCAGACTTCTTGTGCTAAGAGGTTGAGAGGAATGGTGTGTGTGTGTGTGTGTGTGTGTGTGTGTGTGTGTGTGTGTGTGTGTGTGTGTGTGTGTGTGTGTGTGTGTGTGTGTGTGTGTGTGTGTGTGTGTGTGTGTGTGTGTGTGTGTGTGTGTGTGTGTAACAGATAGGTAGCATACCCCCTAACTGCCCGGGTTTTTGCAGAATTGCAGAATGTCCAGATTATTTTTTTCCTCATACAAAGATTGACGATGACAGATATTTGGGGTTTAGACTTTATATCATTTAGAAAAATGCATACTAACACAAATCCTGTTGTTCTGGCAATTTTCTAAGTTCATGAAAGAAATATTTATAATCTGTTCCTATTTATTTTAGACTTTGTCCATATTTATTGCATTAAAAGGTTGAGGTGTGCATGTGTGCAACAGTGAAATGCCCTAATTAGGGTTAGCAGGTGGTTAGTAATTTGAGAAAAATGCATACGAACACAAATCCTGTTATTCTAGCAATTTTCTAAGTTCATGAGAGAAATATTTATAATCTGTTCCTACTTTTTTAGACTTTGTCCAGATTTCTTGTATTAAAAGGTTGAGGTGTGTGTGTGTATGTATGTGTGTGTGGGGGGGGGTGTGGGCGTGTGTGTGTGTGACAGTGAAATGCCCTAGTTAGGGTTAACAGGTGGTTATTAATTTGCTTAGGCTCAAGCCCTGTAGCTTAACTACAGGAAACAAGAGCCTGAATCCTCTACCCAAAATATGCAACTGTTTTGCTTAGCAAATGGTATCACTGTTGTGTGTTTATAGTTTTAAAGCAGTGTTAGTAGCACAGCAAGTAGTATTCTCTTGCCTTGATGCAGAAGGCTGTGGGTTCTATTCCCACAGCATGTAGATAGATTGCTGATACTGTGTTGTATTTTAAGAGGGTGGGATCCTGCAGTCCTGAGTATGTTCTTCTTAAGATGCCTAGTAACCATGAACTGTTTTAGTTTGCCATTCATTCCCTATTGCAATATTACCAGCTTATCATTTTAATGTAACATAGGCAATTTATTCTTCAAGGTCAGTAGGCAGTGAATTTGTAGATGAAATACTTAAATATAATGTTTTTTTTTTTTTTTTTTTGCTAGCAGCAACCTTTTCATTAGTTACAATCAGATTTCTTTAATGTGGAATTATTCAGATGACTTTTACTTCTGCAGAGACTGTGCATATTGACTGATATAGGTGGGTTGTAATGACAGATGTTTGAGTGGCCTTAGTTGAAAATGTTCTGAATTGGGCAGTTTTGGAATTATTGTTTCATATGTTTTGTTTCTTTGCTTACTGGCTATACATTTTGTTTCTTTGCTTACTGGCTATAAATTTAAAACATGCTCTAACAAGTGGTGTATAGGCCAGGGATATATTTTATTTATTTATTTTTTTTTTGGTGAACTGTTGGAAAGCTGATAGACTTGCTGTACAGAGCTGGAATCTATTTCAAACTAAGTACATATTTTGCCACTTTATACACTTGCCTATTATTTATAGTGGTGCTGTGTTGTTTCTGTCTCTTGTGTCTTCACTGTTTTTCTCACCCACCCTCCCTGTTCTTGTCTTGGTGTTAGTTTTGGTGGTTTTGAAACTGCCCGCCCCTCTTTGTAAGTTTGTATTTGGATACTCCTTCTGGGCCTATCTCATTTGCTCAGTCAATTGAGTGCAGTGGGATCATAGGCACCCCTACTGTGTACAAAGAGAGCATTTGAGAAGGACAATCCCTGTAGCCTCTTAATCCTGCTGTGTTCCTTCCCTCAAAAAAAATAATATATATATATATATATATATATATATATATATATATATATATATATATATTCAGCTGCTCTTACTATAACTGTCTTAGTTGCTGTTCTGCAGGCTGTTATTTGTTCAGTTGTTCTTACTCTGCACTTATTACTGCTTGTTAGTAGCCTTCTAATTTAATGCCTTCTGCACTTGTTTTTTAGTCATTTGTTAATTTAATTGCATTTAATTAAACTGTATTTGTTGTAATATTGATATACGTGTGCTAGCCTGCACTGCATTTGAATTGTATTTACAAAAAAAAAATAAAAATTCCTAGCTTATTTCCTGCCTTTCCTGTAACTTATCTAGTCCAGATACAGACTTGCTGTATCCAGGTCTGTTTGTAAGCTCCTGAGCCCCCCAAGCCTTTCTGTGTTGGAGGGAAGCCTTCTAGCTTATCAGTGGGAGTGGTAAGCACTAGATAGACTATCTACCACAGGAGAAGAGGTTTCTGGCCCAGAAATTATAGTTTATTGGCCGTTTGGGAAGCTCTTCCATCTCTTTCAACCTTCTGATTCAAAAGCCTGTGTTTGTGCTTGTTTCCTGCTTTTCCTGTTACTAGTCTAGTCCAGGTACAGATTTGCTGCATCCAGGACTCTTTGTAAGTTTCTGAGCCCCCAAGCCTTTCTGTGTTGGAGGGAAGCCTTCTAGCTTATCAGTGGGAGTGGTAAGCATCAGGTAGCCTATCTACCATGGGAAGAGTGGGTTTTGGCCCATAAATTGCAGTTTATTGGCCATTTAGGCAGTTCCATCTCTTTCAACTTGCTGGCTTAAAAGCCTGCGTTTGCACTTGTTCCCCACCTTTTCTGTAACTAGTCTAGTCCAGGTACAGATTTGCTGTATCCAGGACTCTTTGTAAGCTTCTGAGCCCCCCAAGCCTTTCTGTGTTGGAGGGAAACCTTCTAGCTTATCAGTGGGAGTGGTAAGCATTAGGTAGCCTATCTACCACAAGAGGAGTGGTTCCTGGCCCAGAAATTGTAGCTACTGGCCGTTTGGGCAGTTTTTCCCATCTCATTCAACTTTCTGGTTTAAAAGCCACACTTGCACTTGTTTCCCACCTTTCCAGTTACTAGCCTAGTCCAGATACAGATTTGCTGTATCCAGGACTGTTGGTAAGCTTCTGAGCCCCGCAAGCCTTTCTGTGTTGGAGGGAAGCCTTCTAGCTTATCAGTGGGAGTGGTAAGCACAAGAGGAGTGGTTCTGGCCCAGAAATTGTAGATTTTTGGCCGTTTGGGCAGTTTTTTTTTCCATCTCTCTCAACTTTCTGGTTTTAAAGCCCGTGTTTGTGCTTGATCCCCACCTTTCCCGTAACTAGTCTAGTCCAGGTACAGATTTGCTGTATCCAGGACTGTTTGTAAGCCTCTGAGCCCCCCAAGCCCTTCTGTTGGAGTGCAGCCTTCTAGCTTATCAGTGGGAGTGGTAAGAACTAGGTAGCCTGTCTACCACAAGAGGAGTGGTTCTTGGCCCAGGAATTGTAGTTTATTGACCATTCGGGAAGTTGTCTATCTCTTTCAACTTTCTGGTTTAAAAGACAACATCTGCGCTTGTTTCCCGTCTTTCCTGTAACTAACCTACTGGAAAGCACTAGAAAGCCTTAAACTGATATAAGCCTTCTAGCTTAAAAGAGAGACTTTGGAGTGATTGAGTATCAGTTTTCTGTATTTTCTTGCTGTACTTAACTGTTTTCTGCCTAAACGCTGATTTTTCAGCACTTATTGTGATTTAAAAGCTTGTTTTTTTCACATATTGTACTTATTTGACTGCCTGCACTTTTAAAAAGTTGTTTTTGTTTAAATTGTTTAACTGTTGTAGGCTACACACTAAAGTGCTATAGCCTTTTCTGATCACTTGTAGTCATTTAAAGCTGTTTTAAGTGTACTTTTTACTGTTTTTGCCTTATCTTTTAAAAAATAAATAAATACATTTCTTGTTTCCCGCCTTTCTAAGCTAGTATAGTCCAGTTTTCAGGATAGTGCTGAATTCAGGGCTGTGTTACAAGTTTTTGAGTTGTCCATACCTTACTTGGGTAGAGGGAAGTTTCTCTGTTCACCTGTGAGAGAGGGGAACTTTGAGCAGCCATCTGTCCCTGGAGGAGCGGTTCCAGCCCAGATGTTAGTAGTTTAAAAAACACGTTGCATGGTTTTGTGCGCCCGGCAGCACCGGTTAGCTAGGGTTAAATTATTCCTGGCTCCACTAAGTCCTTCAGTTTTTCACTTGAAACTAGTCTAACTCTCAACCTAAGCACTCAAAAAGCATCCTACAGTCCAGCACTTGCTCAGACCTAATAGCAAGCACTAATATACCCCGACACTTGACTGCCCAGCAGGGCAAGGCTCTTTATCCACCCCTCACCAACCAAGTGACTAAGCAGCTCACCCTACTATTCAGGCATGACCAAAGGGCAACTTCAGGTGTACTCTCCAGTCCAGCTGGTGAATCTGGGTATCCTGAGGCAATGTTACAACTGCCTCATGTACACAGACAGCCCTCTCCTCCTACCACAAAACACTAACATATGTGAGCGATGCAATTATACAGCCAAACTGGTGGCTAAGGTATCTCCACCCAAGACTGGAACAGACAGTCATGAGGAGAAGGTTAACACTTGCACCACACCTCCAGCCTCACATAGACCTACTAAACCAGCACTGGCAAAAGATACACATAAATACACTAAATCATACTCGGAGGCTCTAAATAAAAACCTGAAATAGCATCAGAGAGCTCCAAAGCAGACACCCACAAAACCTGCACCTCCCGTCACAAACCAGACAACACATAAAACCCAAAATCAATGTGCTGCACAATCACAGCCCTTAAGGCAAAATAACATACCTAACACACTAGTAATAGGTGACTCAGTAGTCAGGCACACTGACGCCCCACTCACTAGGCTGGACAAGGAGAAGGTTACTGTTAGCTGCCTGACGGGAGCCAGAATCTGCCACATAACACAAGCACTCAAGGCACTCCAGAACAAGTACAAATATGACTCTGTCATTGTTCATGTTGGTGTGAACAACCTGAGCTATACCTCCCTGGACTACATGAAAAGAGACATGGAAGAACTCTCTAATCATGTAGCTCAGGCGGGTATGACCCTGACCCTGAGTAGCAGCCTGCCCTCACCAAAAATGACACTTCAGTATAAAGAAAAAATGATCAATTTCAACAATTGGCTAAGCTTCTGGTGTCATTCAAAGGGGATCAAGTGTCTGTCAGCCTGGGATGACATGCTCGACAAGCCGCGTTGCTTCGCAAGAGACGGCTTGCACCTGTTACCCCTTGGCTTTTGAATACTGGCCAAGGCTCTTGCTGCCCCCTTAGCGCCTTTTTTAGGCAAGGCTCAAAATTCAAACCCACCTCCGTAAACAGCACAAGTAAAAACCTGAGGGTTATGCTACTCAACGCCAGGAGTTTAAATCTCAAAATACATGCACTCGAAGCACTCCTAATTATGGAGAACGTCAACATCTGTGCAGTAACTGAAACCTGGTTCAAGGCTCCAGAGAGCACTCCAGCACTACTGGGCTAAAACTCATACCACACATTTCGGCCACAGAACACGGACCGAAACACAAAAGGAGGGGGTGTATCCATATTCATCAAGGATACCCACACCTCTAGGTTAGTGGCGCAGCATGATACCTCTGAGATCATCCATGTGCAACTAACATCGGGCAAATCTGCAATGTAAATTCTGGCCTGCTACAGATCACCCTCCATGACCCAGGACCATCACTCCACCTTTCTGGAGACACTGGAAAACATGAAGGTCCTACCGAACACCCTGATCTTGGGAGATTTCAATTACCCTACCATTAACTTGGAAAACTACTTGAGTACAAACTCCCAGGCTCAGCGCTTCCTGGAATTTATCAACTCAAATGCCCTGGATCAGCTGGTAAACTCCCCTACCAGAGGCCACAATATATTGGACCTGGTCAACACCAACATGGGCGACAGATGCTCCGTACAGGAGGTCAATCCGTCACTGGTTAGATCAGACCATAAACTAATCACCCTGGATGTCCACACCCCACCACCACCCCCAACCAAGGAAACCACAGTGAAAAACATTTCTAAAGCAAACTTCACCTTACTTAAGTCAGAGATGGTAAGTTTCACAGCCCCCACGCTAAAGGATAACACTGCCCAAGATGCAGAATCCTTTACAATTGCACTCTATGAGCACCTACAAGGATGCATGGATCGTGCCATCCCTAGCAAAACCAAGGCTCACTCCCCTAAGAGAAGGAAACCAGTCTGGTGGACCCCTGCCATAAACAGGTTATACAACAAAAGGAGGAAACTAGTTCAGAAAAAAAGCAAATCCCAAGAAGGAAAGACATCCCTGATCAGTATCAGTATGAAACTAAGATCCCTCATAAAATCATCCAAGGCTAATTTCGAAAGAAATATAGCCAAGGACTCGAAAGATAACCACAAAGCCTTCTTTAGCCTACTGATATTGCCAACATACTGGCAGATAGAGTCAGTGCAAACTTCACCTCCCTCTCACCTTCAAAAGGGCCCACAACAATATTGGAAAAGTGTAGTGTCCCGGAAATCACAGAAGCACAGGTGAAAACAGCCCTTTCAAAAGCCAAAAACACAGCATCAATGGGGCCAGATGGTGTCCCAGGCTGCGTCTTGCATGAACTACAGAACGAACTAACCCCCCACCTAAACACACTGTTCAACCTCAGCCTCTCCACAGGCTATGTACCCATAGAATGGTGCACAGCAATGGTTATTCCGCTCCACAAAGGAGAAGCCACAACTGACCCTGGTAACTATAGCCCCATAAGCCTGACTAGCCTGGTCTGCAAGGCTATGGAGCGCATCATCATGGAACTCATTAACAAAGACATTGGGAACCTCCAAACACTTGACCCGACCCAGTTCGGCTTTGTTAAGGTCAGATCATGCCTACTAAATCTGGTTGACTTCTTTGAGACAGTTACCAAGGCCATAGATGAGGGAAAGGTGGTTCACACAGCCTACCTTGATCTTGCCAAGGCGTTTAACACCATTCCTCACTCGGGTATTATAGAAAAACTCACCAGCCTGAACATAAACCCCTACATCATAAGATGGGTTACCAACTGGCTTACAGACAGAACTCACAAGGTAAGAATAGCGGGCTCCAGGTCTGTCTGACACTAAACCAGTCACAAGTGGTGTCCCACAAGGCTCAGTTCTGGGACCCCTAATGTTCGGCATATATTTCTCAGAAGTACAGGCAAACACAGGAGGACTATAGCTAGCCAAGTTCGCTGATGACTGCAAACTGGGAGCCATAATTGACTCTCCGACTGACACGGACATCCTCCAAAAAGGCCTTACTGAGACAGACACCTGGTGTCAAAGTCATGGCCTCAAGCTAAATGCCAAAAAATGCATAGTCATCCTGTTTGGGAAAAACAAAACACCCACGAATTACACATAGGCAGCAGCCCCCTTAATACAGAAGAGGTAATAAGAGATCTGGGGACCCAGGTAGATAGTAATCTCTCCTTTGACAATCATATTGCCAAAGTAGTTAGGAAATCCTTCTATGTGGCCCATCTAATTACTAAGGGGTTCGCATCTAGAAATAAAGAGGTTATAGTGCCCCTCTACTCGTCACTCATCAGACCCATCATAGAGTACAATGCCCCATTTGGGATGTACCTCACAAGACACTTCCAACAGCTTGAAAGACCACAAAAGCACCTCACCAAGAGGATTACTGGCCTCAAACATATGTCCTATGCAGCCCAACTGAAAAAACTCCGGCTGTACTCAGTGGCATATCGCTTACTCAGAGGTGATCTCTGCCTGACTTACAAAGCCATGTCCAACTCAGAATTGACGGACATGCTCCACCTAAAAAAATCCAAGTCACTGCAAGCCACCCGCTCTAGTGAGCTAAACCTCGCCATACCAATAAATAGAACATGCTGGAGGGATGGAGTCCTGTCAAAGAGACTCCCCATGCTTTGAAACAAAATTACTAACTACATTAGGCAGAGCCCCTCACTAACACTCTTCAAGAGAAGCTTTGACGAGTAGATGGGTAACAGAAAGTACACCCCTGGAATCACTTCATTCGCTCTGCTTGACAGAGGCTCAGTTAATTAATCAATGGGGCGGCGAAAGCCGACACACTCTGGCTAGGCTTATAAATGCCCTCGGGCAGATAGCCTAGTACCTACCTATGAACCTATATATTATATATTATAATTTAATATAATTGGGAAGGTGAATCAAAGAAATTTTGCATGGTTCTAAAAATGTGTGCAAGGGGTCTGTGATTTTAAAACAGCCCAAAGGTAAACTTAGTCTGCCACTGGCCAGATGCATTTTCTTTGAATGTGGGTTTCAATGCTGTTTCAATGAATGTGAGTTTCAAAGTCACAGATGTTTTAATGCTAAGTCTGTTTTCATTGTGAGACTGTATTGCTTTGTTTATCTCAGTGTTTGTGCTGGAAATTTTGAAATAAAAGTTTTAAATTAAATCCACGCATCTGTAATCATTGTAGAAGTAAAGCAGAAAGCAGTATGCACACACTGAGAGTTTTGAAAAGTGATTATGGCAACTGGAGAGAAATAGCCAAATAATGGGATACTGGAATGGCTGCATGGGGGGGGGGTTGACTCAAATGCAACATATATGTTACCAGCACCTGTTTGTTTACAAAAAAAGCACTGCTAAGGAGAGATTGCTTCCAATTGTGCACCTGCTCCTTCTTGGTCCTGGACAGCCATTTTTTTCCCTTTTGTTATAGAGTTTATTTATTGTAGATATCCATCAGACAGGTTTACACTTCCTTGCGGAGTATGATTTCATCCTGTCAGGTATTCCTGATTCCATGCACTTATATAAATGCTTGGATAGTACTTTGGTGTAGATTTGGACATTGTTGGTAGTTCCTACAAAAAGGGAGGTGGCTGTGAAGCTGTTTATACCATCCCTCAGGAGGCTATCAGCTTTGGAGAAGTTTCTTTGTTTGACCCTAGGTGGGGGGAGGGGGACATGGTAACTTCAAAAACAACTGCTTTATGGTCATATCTTACCAGGGAGGATGATACCGTAGGGATGCTGCAGTGGTTATTCATTTCATTGGGTAATGCCAAGTCCAAGATATTATCACCTCTTGTGGGGGTATCAACAAGCTGTTCCAAGGGGTTTGCATTGGCAAAATCAAGGAATCTTTGGGCATTTGTGTTCTGGCATGAGTAGTTCTTCCAATCTATGTCTGGGTAGTTAAAGTCGCCCAGGATCAGGGTAAAGGGTTGAATCTTGATATATTTGAAGAGGTCCAGATAGGCAGAGTGGCATCTTGAGTCATATTTGGAGGCCTGTAACTAGCTATGATTTGAACTGGAGTCTTGCCAATGGTTAACTGCACCTGCTGTGTCTCATAGGTTCATAGGTTCATACTAGGCTATCTGCCCTAGGGCATTTATAAGCCTAGCCAGAGTGGGTTTGGCTTTCGCCACCCATTTTAAATTAATTTTGCTATGCCCTTTTTCGAGGTTAGTATACTGTGCCTCTGTCTAACAGTGACACAGAAGTGATACCCGGGGTAAACCTACGATCTCCCATCCACTCATCAAGATTCCTCTTGAAGAGAGTCAATGAGGGACTCTGCCTAACCTGGACTGGGATTTTATTCCAGAGTGAAGGGAGCCTCTGGGTTATGAATCTGTCCCTCCAGCATGTCCTATTTATTTCAGTGTTGAGGTTCAAGTCTCGAGCATGTAGCTCGATGGGATTTGGATTTTCTGAGGTGCAGCATGTCCATTAATTCCGGGTTGGACATGGCTTTATACGTCAGGCACAGATCGCCTCTGAGCAGGCGGTATGCCACTGAGTAGAACTGGAGTTTCTTTAACCGGGTAGCATATGGCATCTGTTTGAGCCCTTTGATCCTCTTGGTGAGGTACTTTTGGGGTATTTCCAGTTGCTGCAGGTGTCTGGTAAGGTACATCCCAAAAGGGGCATTGTACTCAATTATGGACCTGATGAGGGATGAGTAAAGAGGCATGATGACCTCCCCTGATCTAGATGTGAATCCCTTCATGATTAGGTGGGCTATATAAAATGTTTTTCTAACCACTTTGGCCACGTGGTTGTCAAATAAGAGATTGATATCAACTTGGGTCCCCAGGTCCCTAATTACTTCTTCTGTACTTAATGGATTACCACCTATGTGGTAATTTGTGGGCACTTTGTTTTTGCCAAAGGGGATGACTATACACTTTTTGGTGTTTAGCTTGAGGCCATGGCTCTGGCACCAGTTGTCTGTTTCTATGAGGCCCTTTTGGAGGATGCTTGTGTCGGCTGGAGAGTTGATTATGGTGCCCAGTTTGCAGTCATCTGTGAACTTGGTCAGCCACAGTCCTTCCGTGTTGGCCTGTACCTCCGAGAAATATATACCAAACAAGAGATGTCCCAGGACTGAGCCTTGTGGGATGCCACTTGTAACTGGTTTGAAGTCTGACATGACTCCAGCAATTCTAACCATGTGAGTTCTGTCCTTGAGCCAGTTTGCAACCCATCTAGTGACATAGGGGTTTATATTTAAGCTGGTGAGCTTATCTATAATGCCCGAGTGGGGTATTGTATCGAAGGCTTTTGCGAGATCCAGGTAGGCTGTGTGGACCACCTTCCCCTCGTCAATGGCCTTGGTGACTGTTTCAAAGAAATCAACCAGGTTTAAGAGGCAGGATCTGCCCTTAACAAAGCCGAACTGGGTAGGATCCAGTGTCTGTAGGTCCCCAATATCTTTATTTATGAGGTCCATGATGATCCTTTCCATAGCTTTGCAGACCAAGCTAGTCAGGCTTATTGGGCAATAGTTTCCAGGATCTGTTGAGGCACCATCTTTGTGAAGAGGGACCACTGTTGCTGTACGCCACTCTTTGGGTACATATCCTGTAGTAAGGCTGAGATTGAACAGTAGTTTTATGTTTGGGTTTAGCTCTTCTTGGAGTTCATGTAGGACGCAGCCCGGGACACCATCTGGTCCCATTGATGCTGTGTTTTTTGCCATGGAGAGGGCGGCTCTTACCTGAGCATCTGAGATGTCAGGGTGGCAGCACTCTGCTGGGATAGATATTTGCCCTTTTGGTGGGGAGTTTGCTGAACCTGTCAGCTAGGATGTTGGCAATGTCTGTGGGTTCGATGTATTTTTTGTCATTTTGGACTAATTCTGAGCATATCTGGGAATTCCCACCCAGGTTCCTAACATAACTAAAGAAAGCCTTGTGATTATCCTTAGTGTCCTGTGCAATTTTTCTCTCGAAGCTGGCCTTAGACGATTTTATGAGTGCACGTAGTTTTTTGCTAATACTGATCAGAGATGCCTTCCCTTTTTGGGATTTTGCTCTATCATGTAGTAGCTTCCTCCTTCTCTTGTATAGTTTGTTTATGGCTGGGGTCCACCAGACAGGATGTCTGCCTTTGGAGGATTGGGTCTTGGTTTTATTTGGGATTGCATGATCCATGCATTCCTGAAGGTGTTCATAGAATGTGTTTATAAAGGATTCTGCGGTCTGGGTCATATTTTCCACAGGCTCGGGGGCTTTGAAGGATTCCACCTCAGTTTTGAGGAGTGTGAAATTTGCTTTAGAGAAGTTTTTCACTGTGGTTTTCTGGGCAGGGGGTCGGGATGTGAATATCCAGTGAGATTAGTTTATGGTCTGATCTTACCAATGAGGGATACACTTCTAGTCTGGAGCATAGAGTCCCCATGTTGGTGATGATCAGGTCCAGTATGTTTTCCCCTCTTGTGGGAGTGGTAACAAGTTGTTCCATAGCATTTGAGTTTATAAATTCTAGGAACCTTTGGGCTAGGGTGTTGGAGCTAGAGTAATGCTCCCAGTCTATGTTTGGTTAGGTGAAGTCGCACAATATAATGGTGTTTGGAGAGACCTTCATATTTTCCAGTGTTCTCAGGAAGGCCGAGTGGGGTTCCTGGGTTTGGGAGGGTGGTCTGTAGCAGGCTATAAACTGGAAGGCAGTTTTACCCACTGTTAGTTGCACATGGATAGTCTCTGATGCTTCGTGCTGTGCCACCAACCTGGAGGTGTGGGTATCTTTGACGAATATTGATGCTCCCCCTCCTTTTGTGGTTCAGTCCAAGTTTTGGGGCCAAAAAGCATGGTATGAGGTATAAACTGGTAGTGCTGGGGTGCTCTCAGGAGCCTTGAACCAGGTTTCTGTTACTGCACAGATATCTATATTCTTCATGCTAAGGAGAGTTTCGAGTGCGTGCATCTTGAGGTTTAGACTTCTGGCGTTGAGTAGCATTACTCTTAGTTTCTTATCCCTTGTCATACCTATGGAGGTGGGTTTGTCTTTTGAGCCTTGCCTAAAAAAGGCACTATGGGGGTAGCAAGAGCCTTTGCCAATATCCGAAAGCCCAGGGGTGACAGGTGCAAGCCGTCCCTAGCGAAGCATCATGGCTTGTCGAGCATGTCATCCCAGGCTGACAGGCATTGGATCCCCTTTGAATGACACCAATACTTAAGCCAATTGTTGAAATTGATCATCTTGTCTTCATATTGTGGCATAATTCTTGGTGAGGGTAAGATGCTATTCAAGATCAGGGTCATACCAGCCTGGGCTACATACTCAGAGAGCTCCTCTATGTCTCTTTTCATGTAGTCACATCATTTTCATGTGCATCATATTGATGGACCAGCCTGGAGGTGTGTATGTCTTTAATATATATTGAAACTCCACTTCCTTTGGCTTTGTTACCCACAGTTTAGGGTCTGAATGTATGATAGGATGAGTAACCAAGTAAGGATGGGGTGCTCTCCACAGCTTTGAACCAGGTTTCTGTGACTGCACAAATGTCAGCATCTTCCAGGGTTAAGAATGCTTGCAATGAGTGCAGTTTCATGTTTAGACTCCTAGCATTTAGCAGCATGGCCTTTAATTTGCATTTTGCTGACATTTTTATGTTAGTAGTTTTGACCTCATCACTTTTCCTAAAAAAGGCACTATGGGAGAGGCAAGATCCTTTGCCAGAAGCCTGAAGCCCAAGTGAGACAGATGTAGGCCATCTCTGGCAAAGCATCATGGTCTGTCAATCATATCTTCCCAGGCTGTCAAGTACTGGATCCCCCTGGAATGACACCAGAAACTAAGCCAATTGGTAAAGTCAATCATTTTCTGTTTGCAATGAGGCATCATTCTGGGTGATGGTAAAATGCTGCTTAACGCTAGGGACATACTTGCCTGGGACACATATTCATCAAGCTCAATCATGTCTCTCTTCATATAGTCCAGGGAGGTATGTCTGAAAGTCATTCACACTAATATGGACTATGACACAGCCACAGCAATACCTGTTGTTGACAGACTTGAGTGTGTGTGATATGGCAGATTCTGGCATCAGACAAACAACTAACCATGACCTTCTCCTTATCCAGTCTAGTGAGAGACACATCTGTGTGTTGCACAATGGAGTTTCCTATAACTAATATGTTGGGTTTATGGTTAAGCCTTAGTGGCTGTGAAACACAGGTATGTGGACTATGCGTGGCATGTGGTGTGGAGAGTTGTAGAGTTCGCATGTGCTTTTGCCTTGGAGGTCTCTTTTGTTTGGGTATGTTTTTGTTGAGAACATCCGCATATGTGGGTGTGTGTTGTGTAAGAGTGGATGGTGTTTGAGGTGCAGTGATTGTGCTGACAACCTTCTCAGTGTCAGATATACTGGCTTGTGAGGGAGAGAGCATAGACTCTAGGTTTCTAATGTAATCATCTCTCACAAATTCTGTTCCTAGGTGGTGGTTGTAGATGGTTGTCCGTGTACATGAGGCAGTTGCTACACTGTCTCAGGATGCCCATATCAACCAGACTGGCAGAAGAAACTGTAGGAAATTGTTCATCCATATTTGTTAGAATCTGAGGGACAGAGTCCAGGGAGAGCTAAGGGGTGGACCTTGAGTCC